>NW_026005954.1:147620-311544 GCF_001458135.2 Marmota marmota marmota | reverse complement strand
GTAATGTAAGATCTAGGGTTATGTTTATTGTTAGTTTTTAGGGTTAGGGTTTTACATATGTCTATTGTTAGGTTTAAGTTTTGGGTTAGGATAAGGTTTAAAGCTAGGGTTGTGTTAGGGTAAGCGTCAGTGTTTGAGTTATGTTAAGGGTTATTATTAGGGCTAGGGTAAGTTTTTGTTTAGGGCTAGGCCTAGAGTTCTCACTAGATGAAGGATTAAGTGTAGGTCTACGTCTAGTGTTAGGGTTACAGGTAGTACCAATGTTAGGGGTTGGTTTATGGTTAGGGTAAGGTTTAGACCTATGGTTAGTGTTAGAGTCAGAATAAGGGTCAGGTTTAGGGTCACGGTTTGGGATAGTGATAGAGCTAGTTTCAGGGTTAGGTTTAGGACTAGTAATAGAGTTGGTTTTGAGTTAGGCTAAGAATTCGGTTTAGGACTAGGGTTGATTTAGGGTTATGGTTTGGCTTAGGGTAAGGGATAGGGCTAGCGCTATTGTTAGTGCTAGTGTTAGAGTTAGGGTTAGGGCTAGGATTAGGTTTAGGGTTAGGGTTAAAGCTAGGGTTAGAGCTTGAATTAGGACTAGGCTAGGTTTTGTGTTACCTTTAGGGCTACTGCTAATGTAAGAACTACGGTTACAATTAGGGCTAGTTTTAGGTTTAGTCTTACGTCTAGGTTTAGTGTTTGGTTAGGTTTAGGGTAAGGGTTATGTTTAGGGTTATGATAGGTTAGGGTTCGCGAATGTGTTAGGTGTAGGCCGAGGGTTAGCATAAGGGTTAGAATTAGGGTTAGGTTTAGGGTTATGGATAGTGTTAGAACTAGGGTTAGGGCTAGGGTTATGGTTAGAGTTAGGGTTAAGACTAGTGTTAGGTTTAGAGTTAGTGCAAGGATTAATGTTAGGGTGAGGTTTAGGGTCAGGGTTAGGACTTGGGTTAGGTTTAGAGTTAGGGATAAAGCTAGGGTTGGGGCTCACATTAGGGCTAGGTTTTGGGTTACATTATGGCTAGTGTAAGGGATACAGCTAATGTAAGAACTTGGGTTATGATTAGGGCTAATTTTAGGGTTACGGTTAGAGCTGTCTAGTTTTATGGTTAGGGTTAAATTCAGGGTGATATTTTGAGCTAGGGTTAGTGTTAGGTTCAGAGTCAGGGTCAAAGTTAGTTATAGGGTTGGGGATAGGTCCCGAATTAGGGGTAGACTTAGGGCTAGATGTAGGATTAGGATTTGGTTTAGGTTAAGGGTTAGGGTTAGTGGTATGGCTCGTTATGTATTAGGGCTAAGGCTAAAGTTAAGTGTAGTTTTACAATTAATGTTAGTGTTACTGCTAGTGATAGGGTGAGTTTAGGCTTAGGGGTACATTTAGAGTTATGGTTATATCTAGGGTTAGGGCTATGGCTATGTTTAGGGCTAAGGTTAGGTCTAGTGTTTGGCTTATGGTAAGGGATAGGTTTAGAACTAGGAATAGAGCTAGGGCAATAGTTAGAATTAGACTTAAGGCTAGGGTTAGGGTTTAGTTTAGGGCTAAATTAGGGCTAGGGATATGTCTAGGATTGGTGTTAGGGTTAGTCCTAGGGTAAGGACTATGTTTAGGATTAGGTTTAGGGTTAGGTTTAGGGGAAGGGATGGGGTTATACCTGGGCTTAAGGCTAAGGCAAGGATTAGAATTAGGTTTAGGTCTAGGGTTAGGTTTGTGTTAGGATTAAGGCTAGATTTGGTGTTAGGATGAGGGCTATGGCTTGTGTTAGGGTTAGAGCAAGTTTTAGGGATAAGGATAATATCAGGTTTAGGGTTACAGCTAGGGATAGTTTTAGGGTTAGGTTCATGGCTAAGTCTAATGTTAGGTTTACAGTAAGGGCCAAGTTAAGAGTAAGGTGTATTTTTAGGGTCAGGTTCAGGTTTCGGGGTTGTGTTAGCTTAATTATTAGGGTTAGGACTCAAATTAGCATTAGGGTTCAAATTAGGGTTTAATGGATAGGTTTAGGTTTAGGATTCAGGTTAAGATTAGGGTATTTGGTAGGGATAGGGTTAGCGATAGGGTTAGGGTTAGTCCTAGGGTTATTATTTGTGTTAGGGTTAATTTTAGGGTAATGAATAGCATTAGGGCTAGGGTTTTGGATAGGATTAGGGCTAGAGTTAGGGTTAGGGTTAGGGATAGGACTAGGGTTAGTTTTAGGGTACAGGATCGGTTTTGAGCTAGGGTTAGTGCTAGGGTGAGTGTTAGGTTTAGGATTATGTCTAGGATTAGATTTACGTTTAAGGTTAGGATTAGTGTTATGGTTAGGGCTAAGGTATCTTTAGATTTAGGTTAATGGATAGGGTTAGATGTCAGGTTAGGGTTAAGGGTAGTTTTAGGTTTATGGTTAGTGTTAGGGTTAGGGCTAAGTTTATCATTAGAGTTAGGGTAATGGATAGGTTTAGATGTCAGGTTAGGGTTAGGGGTAGTTTTAGGTTTAGGGTTAGTGTTAGGGTTTGGGCTAGGGTTAGTGTTAGAGTAAGGGTTAGGGTTTCATCTAGGGTTAAGGCTATGATGAGGGTTAGGTTTAGGTTTAGTTCTAGGATTAGGGTTACAATTAGGATTAGAGCTAGGGTTTTTATTAGGGTTAAGGTTCGGTTTTGGGTCATGGATAATTTTAGAGATAGTATTAGGGCTAGTGTTCACATTATGATTAGGGCTAGGATTAGGATTAGGTTTAGGGATAGGGCTAGGGTTATGTTTAGGGTTTGATTTTGCGTTTTATCTAGGGTTAGGTCTAAGGCGAGGGTTAGGGTTAGCCTGAGGGTTAGGCTTATGTTAAGGGATAAGTTTAGGTTAGGTTAGGGTTACGTTTTGGGCTAGATTTAGGCCTAGGATTAGGGCTAGGTTTTTTTTTTTTTTTTTTTTTTTTTAGGTTTAGAGCTAGTTTTAGTGCTATGGTAATGTAAGATTTATGTTTATGATTATGGCTAGGTCTAGTGTTAGGTTTAGGTTTCGGTTAGGGTCAGTTTTATAGCTAGGGTTAGTGTTAGTGTAAGGCTCTGTGTTTGGATTAGGGTTAGGGTTAGTGCTAGAACCAGAATTAGGATTGGTTAGGTCTAGAGGTAAGGTTAGTGTTTGGCTTAGGTTAAGGGTTATCATTAGAGCTAGGGCTAGGTTTTTGTTTAGATCTTGGTTAAAGATATGGCTAGATTTAGGATTAGGTGTTATCTAGGGCTAGTGTTAGGGTTAGGTTAAGATATAGGGTTATGGGTAGGGCTAGTGTTAGGGTTTGGTTTAGGTTCAGGGTCAGAATAAGGTTCAGGGTTAGCATTAGGTTTTGGGTTCTGGTTATAACAAGAATGAGGGCTAGATTTAGGACTAGTAATAGGGTTAGGTTTTGGGTTAGATTAAGGATTAGTTTTAGAACTAGGGTTAGCATTAGGATTGGGGTTTGGCTAAGGTAAAAGATAAGATTAGAGCTAGGTTTAGAGCTAGGGTTCAGGTTAGGGTTAGGGCTAGTGTTAGGGTTAGGGTTAGGGTGAAATCTAGGGTTAGGTCTCAGATTTGGGCTTGGTTTTGGTTAGCATTAGGTTTAAGGTTACAACTAATGTATAGTCTAGGGTTATGATTAGAACTAGTTTTAGAATTACGGTTAGGAGTAGGTCTAATGTTAGGGTAATGTTTAAGTTTAGCGTGATGTTTAGAGGTATGATTAGTGTTAATGTCAGAGACAGGTTCAGGGGTAGTTTTAGGGTTAAGATTAGGACTTGAATTAGGGCTAGTCTTAGGGCTAGATGTAAGGTTAGGGTTTGGTTTAGGTAAAAGTTTAGAGTTAGTGTTTTGGCTCAATTTCGTTTTAGAGCTAAGCCTATGATTAGGGTTAGTTTTATGATTAGTGTTATGGTTAGGACTAGTGTTAGTGTTAGGTTTAGGTGTAGAATTAGGGTTAGATTTAGAGTTACATTTAGATCTAGGGTTAGGGCAAGGTGTAAGGTTAGGGCTAGGATTATTCTAGGCTATGGATAAGAATAAGGATATGGTAAGCGATAAGGTTAGAATTAGGGCTAGGGCTTGGGAGAGAGCTATAGTTAGTCTTAAAGCAAGGGTTAGGGTTAGGTTTAGGAATAGGGATAGTGTTAGTTTTAGGGTTAGTCCTTGGATAGGGTTAGTGTTTGGGTTAGGTGAAGAGTTATTGTTGGGGCTAAGGCTAGGTTGTTGCTCAGGTCTAGGCTAGAGAAATGGCTAAATTTAGGATTACGTTTAAGTGTAGGGCTAGTGTTATGTTTAGATTTAAGTATAGGATTACCTGTAGGGCTAATGTTCGGGTTCAGTTTTGGGTTACAGTCAGTTTTATACCTATGGTTACTGTTAGGGTCAGAATAAGTGTCAGGGTTAGGGTTTGGGTTTGGGTTAGGGTTAGAGCTAGAACGAAGTTTAGGGTTAAGACTACTAATAGGGTTAGGGTTTGGGTTAGGCTATGGATTAGGTTTAGGAGAAGGGTTAGCATTCAGTTTAGGGTTTAGCTTAAGGTAATGGATAGGGTAAGAGCTAGGGTTAGGGTATGAGTTAGAACTAGTTTTAGGTTAGGGTTAAAACTAGGGTTTGCGCTCAGATTAGGGCCATATTTTGGGTTAAGATGGGGCTAGTGTTAGGCCTACAACTAATGTATGAACCAAGGTTATGATTAGGGCTACATTTTGGGTAAGTGTTATGGATAGGTCAAGTGTTAGGGTTAGGGTTAGTGTTAGCAGAATATTTAGAGCAAGGGTTAGTGTTAGGGTCAGGGCCAGTGTTCGGGTTAACGTGAGGGTTAGGGTTAAACCCAGAATTATCACTAGAGTTATGTCTAGGGGTAGAGTAAGTGTATGTTTTAGGTTAAGGTTTATCATTAGGGCTAGGGCTAGGTTATTTTTTAGGTCTAGGTCTAGATATATGGCTAGATTTAGGATTAGGTTTAGGTCTAGCACTAGTGTTAGGGTTAGGTTAAGTTTAGGTTTATTGCTATTGCTAGTGTTAGGGTTTGATTATTGTTAGGGTTAGGTTTAGAGATATGGTTACCGTTAGGGTCACAATAAGTGTCAGCATTAGGGTTAGGGTTTGGTTTATGGTTAGAGCTCGAATTAGGGCTAGGGTTAGGACTAGTAATAGTGTTAGGGTTTGGGTTAGGCTAAAGATTAGGGTTAGGCCTAGGGTTAGCATTAAGTTTAAGGTTAGCTTAGGGTAAGTGATAGGTTTAAAGCTAGGGTTAGGGCTATGTTTAGGGTTAGGATTTGGGCTAGTGTTAGGTTTAGGTTTAGGGTTAAACCCAGGGTTAGGTGTTGCATTAAGGTTAGGTTTTGGTTAGAGTTAGGGCTAGTTTTAGAGTTATGGCCAATGTATGGACTATGGTAATATTTGGGCTAGTTACACATTTAGGCTTAGGACTAGGTCTAGTGGTAGGGTTAGGTTTAACATCACGGTGATGTTTAGACCTTGGGTTAGTGTTAGGGTCAAATTCAAGGTCAGAGTAGTTTTACGGTTAGGGTTTGGACTCAAATTAGGGCTAGGGTTAGGGCTAGGTGTAGGGTTAGGTTTTGGTTTAGGTTAAGTTTTAAAGTTAGTGCTATGGCTCGGTTTTGTTTTAGGGCTAGGGCTATGGTTAGGGCTATGGTTAGGGCTAGTTTTAGGCTTAGCATTAGGTTTAGTGCTAGTGTTAGGTTTAGGTTTAGGGCTTGAATTAGCATTAGGGTTAGGGTTTGGGTAATGATAGGGTTAGTTTAGTGTTCAGTTTAGTTTTAGGTTAATGAATTAGGTTAGGGTTAGGGATAATTTTAGGGTTAGGACTAGGGTTACAATTAGAGTTATGGTTATGGTTAGGGTAATGCATAGGGTTAGAGTTAGTGATAGGGCTAGGGTCATGGTTAGAATGCTGGCTAGTGTTAGGGTAATGTTTAGGGCTAGGTTCTGGTTTAGGATTAGGTTTAGGGTTAGGGTTAAAACTAGGGCTAAGGCTTGGATTAGGGCTTGGTTTGGGGTTTGGTTAGTGCTAAGGTTAGGGCTATGGCTAATATATAAACTAGTGTTACAATTAGTGCTAGTTTTAGGGTTATGTTTAGGGTTAGGTCTAGTGTTACGGTTAGGTTTAGGGTTAGGGTGATGTTTAGAGAAAGGTTTACTATTAGGGTCAGTGTCAGAGTCAGAGTTAGTTTTAGGGTTAGGGTTAGAAGTCAAATTAGGGCTAAAGTTAGTACTAGGTTTATGGTTAGGTGTTGGTTTAGGTTAAGGGTTAGGGATATAGGTTGGTTTTGTTTTAGTGCTAGGGCTATGGTTACCGCTAGATTATGGATTAGCATCAGGGTTAGGGCTAGTAATAGGTTGAGGTTTAGGCTTAGAGTTAGGTTTATAATTAGAGTTAGGGTTAGATCTAGGGTTAGGGCTAGGGTTAGGTCTAGGGTTAGGGCGAGGGTAAGGGTTATGGTAATGAATATGGTTATAACTAGGGATATGGCTAGGGTGAGAATTAGAGTTAGAGTAGTAGTCTTAGGCTTAGTGTTAGGGTTAGGTCTAAATTAGGGCTAGGATTAGGGCTAGTGTTAGTGTTAGGGTTAGGGCTAAATTAGGACTAGTATTAAGGCTAGGGTTAGTGTTGGAGTTAGACCAAGAGGTTGGGCTAGGGTTATTTTTAGCATTGGTGTTAAGGTTAAGTTTATGGGAATGGGTGGGCTTATAGCTAGATTTAGCGCTAGGGTTAGCATTAGAGTTTGGATTAGGTCTAGGGTTATGGTTCAGTTTAGGATTAATGCTAGTTTTAGAGCTAGGTTAAGGGCTAGGGTTTCTGTTAGTGTTATGGCTAGGACAAGGTCTAGGGTTTATATTAGGTCTAGGGTTAATGTTAAGCATAGTTTTAGAGTTAAGTTATGGCTAGTTCTATTGTAAAAGTTAGGTTTAGGTTAAAGGTCAGGTTTAGGGCTAGGGTTATTATTATGGTCACGGTCAGGGTCAGGATTAGCATTTGGATTAGCTAAAGGTTTAGGGTTAGGGCTAGAATTAGCATTAGGTTTAGGTTTAGGGTTAGCGTAATGGATAGGGATTAGTTTAGGTTTCAGTTAAGGTTTAGGGTAATGGATGGGTTAGGTTTAGCAATCGGGTTAGGTTTAGCATAAGGGTTAGGGTTATCTTTAGTGTAATGGATAGGTTTAGAGCTAGGGTTAGGGCTAGGTTATTGTTTGGATTAAGTCTAGGATTAGGGCTAGGATTAAGGATAGGGCTAGGGTGTGATTTAGGGTAATTTTTAGGGTTAGGGTAAGTGTTATGTTTAGGGCTAGGGTTATGTTTAGGTTAGGATAATGGTTAGTGTTTGAGCTAGGGTTAGGGCTAGGGTGAGGGTTAGGTTGAGGTTTAGGTCTAGGTTTACATTTATGGTAAGAGTTAGGTTTAGTGTTTGGGATAGGGTTCTAATTAGGGTTAGGGTTAGGGTCAGGGTAATAGATGAGGTTAGAGCTAAATTTCAGGCTAGTTTTAACGTTAGGATTAGGGCTAGGCTTAGGGTTAGTGTTTAGGATAGAGCTAGGGATATGTTTAGTGTAAAGGTTAGGCTTTGAGCTAGGGTTAGGTCTAAGGTGAGGCTTAGGTTATGGCTAGGTTTAGGGCTAGGGTTAGGCTGAGGGTTATGCTTAGAGCTAAGTTTAGGCCTAGGTTTAGGGCTAGGTTTTGTGTTAGGTTTAGTTCAATACTTATTGCAAAAAGTAGGGTTATGCTTAGGGCTAGTTTTAGGGTTAGGGTTATGGCTAGGTCTAGTGTTAGGTCTAGGTTTTGGGTTAGTCTCAGGTTTAAAGATAGGTTCAGTGTTAGAATAAGGGTCAGTTTTTGGGATAGTGTTAGGGTTAGGCTTAGAGCCAAAATTAACACTAGGTTTAGGTCTAGGGGTAGAGTAAGTGTTCGGTTTATGTTAAGGATTATTGTTAGGGCTAGTGCTAGGTTTCTGTGTAGGTCTCAGGCTAGAGTTATAGCTATATTTGGAATTAGCTTTGGATCTAGTTCTATTGTTAGGCTTAGGTATAGGTATAGGGTTAACTGTAAGTCTAGTGTTAGGAGTTGGTTTAGGTTTAGGTTCAGGTTTAGACCTAGGGTTACTGTTAGGGTCAGATGAGGGTCAGGGTTATGTTTAGAGGTAGAATGAGGGCTAGCGTTAAGACTAGTAATATGGTTATAGTTTAAGTTAAGCTAAGGATTAGGATTAGAACTAGGGATAAATTTTGTGTTACAGATTGGCTTAGTGTAAGGAATTGGGTTAGAGTTAGGTTTAGGGCTAGTGTTAGGGTTAGGGTTAGGGCAAGTATTAGGGTTAAAGCTAGGGTTAGGGTTCGGATTAGGGGTAGAATTTGTGTTAGGGTTAGGGATATGGTTAGGACAATAACTAATGTATGAACTAGGGTTATGATTAAGGCTAGTTTTAGGGTTAGATTAAGGCTAGATATAGTGTTAGGGTTCATTTAAGGTTAGGGTGATTTTTAGAGCTAGGATTAGTGTTAGGGTCACTGTCAGGGTCAGAGTTAGTTTTAGATTTAGTTTTAAGGCTTGTTGTAGGGTTAGGTTTTGATTTAGGTTAAGGGTTAGGATAAGGGCTATGGCTTGGTTTTCGTTTATGGCTAGGGCTAAAAATAGGGCAAGTTTTAGGATTAGCATTATGGTTAGGGGTAGTGTTAGGTTTTGGTTTAGGCTTATTGTTACAGATAAAGTTTGAGTTAGGTTTAGATTAGACTTAGGCTTAGAACTAGGGTTAGGATTAAGGCTAAAAATAGAACTAGGGCTAGTGCTAGGACAAGAGTTAAAATTAGTCTTATGGCTAGGTTTAGGGTTAGGATATGATTAAATAAAGGCTAGGATTAGGGCTAATTTTAGGTTTGGGTTAGTGCTAGGTCTATTGTTAGGTTTAGGTATAAGGTTAGGGTGATGTTTAGAGCTAGGGTTAGTGTTAATGTCAGAGTCAGGGTCAGGGTTAGTTTTAGGGTTTGGCTTAAAACTCGAATTAGGGCTAGAGTTATGGCTAAGTGTAGGGTTAGGGCTTAGTTTTTATTAAGGGTTAGGGTTATTTATATGGCTTGGTTTTGTTTTAGGGCTAGGGTTAGTGCTAGTTTTAGGATTAGCCTTTGGGTTAGGGCTATTGTTAGGTTTAGGTTTAGGCTAAGGTTTAGGGTTAGATTTTGAGTTAGGTTTAGATCTAGGGTTGCTGCTAGGGCTATGAATAGGACTAGTGTTAGACCTATGGTTTGGGCTAGGATTAGGGTTCCAGTAAAGTACAGGGTTAGGACTAGGGTTAGGACTAAGATGAGAGTTAGAGTTAGTCTTTGGGCTAGGGTTAGGGTTAAGGTTAGGATATGATTAAATAAAGGCTAGGATTAGGGCTAATTTTAGGTTTGGGTTAGTGCTGGGTTATTGTTAGGTTTAGGTATAAGGTTACCACTAGGGCTAGTGTTATGGTTAGGTTTAAGGCAAAGTTCAGGTTTAGAACTATGATTAGTGTTAATGTCATAATAAGGGTCAGGATTAGGGTTAGGGTTTGGGTTATGGTTAGAGCTAGAATGAGGACTAGGTTTAGGACTACTAATAGGGTTAGGGTTTGGGTTAGGTTAAGGATTAGAGTTAGGATTAGTATTAGCATTAGGTTTTGTGTTTGGCATAGGGTAAGAAATAGGGTTAGAGCTAAGCTTAGGTCTAGGGTTAGGGTAAAAGCTAGATTTAGGGCTCAGATTAGGATTAGTTTTTGTGTTAGGGTTATGGCTAGGGTTAGAGCAATGGCTAATGTAAGAACTAGAGTTTTTAGGGTTAGTTTCAGGGTTATGGTTACGGGTTAAACCTCTAGTATTAGGATTATGTTTAAGGTTAGGGTGAAATTTAGAGCTAGTGTTAGTGTTAGGTTAATAGTCAGGTTTATTTTTAGATTAGGGTTAGGACTCGAATTAAGGCTAGGGTTACTGTAAGGGTTAAGTTTAAGGTTAGAGTGGTGTTTAGAGCTAGGGTGAGTGTTAGAATATGAGTCAGAGTTAGGGATAGTATTAAGGTTAAGATTAGGACTCAAATTAGGGCTAGGGTTAGTTCTAGGTGTACTGTTAATGTTTGGTTTAAGTTAAGTTTTAGGTTTAGGACTATTGCTCGCTTTTGTGTTACTGCAAGGGTTAGGGTTAGGGCTAGTTTTATGATTAGCATTAGGGCTAGGGCTAGTGTTAATGTTAGGCTTATGGTTAGGGTTAGATTTCGATTTAGGGTTAGATCTAGGTTTAGGACTAGGAATAATGATTAGGCAATGGTGATGGCTAGGTTTAGGGCTATGGTTAGGCTAGGGTTAGGATTATGGTAATGGATAGGATTAGAAGTAGGGATAGGGCTAGTGTGAGAGTTAGAGTTACTCTTAGGGCTAGGGTTAGGGTTAGTGTTAGGGATAGGTTTAAATTAGGGTTAGAATTAGGGCTAGAGTTAGTGTTCACCTTAGACCTAGTGTTAAGGTTAGGGTAGGTTTAAGTTTAGAGTAAGGAATGGTGTTATATCTAGGTTGAGAAATGGGTGAGGGTTAGAATTAGAGTTAGGGCTATGGTTAGGGTTAGGGTTATGATTAAGGCTAGGTTTGGGTCTAGGATGAGGGCTATGTTTCATTTTAGGGTTATGGCTAGGATTAGGGCTAGGGCTAATATCAGATCTAGGATTATCATTAAAGATAGTTTTAGAATTAGGTTTATGGCTACATGTAATGTAAGGGTTAGGTTTAGGGTTAGGGTCAGGTTTAGAGCTAGGGGTATTATTAGGGTCATGTTCTGGGTTAGAAGTTTGGGATAGGTTAAGTTTTAAAGTTAGGGCTCGAATTAGCATTATGGATAGTGTTAGTATAATGATAGGGTGAGGTTTAGGGTTTAGGTTTGGTTTAGAATAATGCATAAGTTTAGGATTAGGGATAGGGTTAGTTTTAGGCCTAGGGTTATGGTTATGACAATGGATATCGTTGGAGCTAGGGTTAGGACTAGGGTTATGGTTTTGATTAGGATGAGGTTTAGGATTAGGGTTAGGGTTAAAACTCAGGTTAGGGCTTGGATTAGGGCTAGGTTTGGGGTTAAGTTAGTGCTAGGGTTAGGGGTAAGGGTAATGTAAGTACCAGGGTTACAATTAGGGTTAAATTTAGGTTTAGTGTTAGTAATAGGTCTAGTGTTAGGTTTAGGGTTAGGGTTAGTATTATGGTCAGAGTCATGGGCAGTGTTAGTTCTAGTTTTCAGTTTAAAACTAGAATTAGAGCTAAGGTTAGGGTTAGGGTTAAGTGTTGGTTTAGGTTAAGGGTTAGGGTTAGGGCTTTGGAAGGTTTTGTTTTAGGAGTAGTGTTAAACTTAGATTTAGAGTTAGGGTTAGGCTTAGGTTTAGGGTTTGATTTAGAGTTAAAATTAGATCTAGGTTAGGGCTAGAGCTAGTTATAGGGCTAGGGTTAAAGCTAGGGTTATGGCTAGGATTAGATTTCCGTTAAGGGATAGGGTTAGAACTAGGGATGGGGCAAGGGAGAGAGTTAGAGTTAGTCGTAGGGCTAGGGTCAGGGCTAGGCTTAGGAATAGGACTAAATTATGGCTAAGATTAGGGCTAGGGTTAGTTTTTGAATTAGGCCTAAAGTTAGGCCTAGAGTTAGGATTAAGGCTAGATTTAGGTCTAGGATAAAGGCTGGGGTTTGTGTTAGGTTTAGGGCTAGAAATAGGGCTATGGCTAATGTCAGGTCTAAGTTTATGGTTGGAGATAAATTTAGGATTAGAGTTATGGCTTGGTCTAGTATAAGGGTTAGGTTTAGTGTAAAAGTCAGCTTTAGAGCTAGGAGATATATTAGGGTCATGGTCAGTGTTAGAGTTTGGTTGAGGTTAGTGTTCAGGGTCAAGGCTTGAATTAGCATTAGGGTTTGGGTTAGGGTAATGATAGGGTTTTGTTTAGAGTTTACATTACGTTTAGGGTAATTGATAGGGTTACAGTTAGTGATAGGATTAAGCTTAGGCCTTGGGTTCACATTAGGGTAGGGGTTATGTTTAGTATAATAGATAGGATTAGAGCTAAGTTTAGGGCTAGGTTTATGGTTAGGAATAGTTCTTGAATTAGGGATAGGGTTAGGGTTAAAACTAGGGTTAGGATTAGGTTCATGTTTATCATAAGGGTTAGGTTTTGAGCTAGGTTTAGGGCTAAGGTGAGGTTTAGGTTTAGGGTTACTTCTAGGGATAAATTTATAGTACTCATAGGGTTAGGATTAGGATTAGGGCTAGGGACATCATTAGGGATAGGTTTAGGGTTACGGTAATGTATATAATTAGATGTATATTTAGGGATATGTTTAACGTTAGATTGTGGTTTAGGCTTAAAGTTAGGGCTCTGGATATGTTTAAGTTTATAGTAAGTGATAGGGTTTGAGCTAGGGTTTGGTCTATGGCAAGTGTGAGGTTTAAGGTTAGGAATAGATTTAGTTTTCCATTTAGGTTTAGGTTTAGCATTAATCCTAAATTTATTAATAAGCTTAGGTTTAGGTTTAGACTAATGGGTATATTTAGACCTAGGTTTAGGGCTTGGTTAAGGTTAAGGTTAGGGCTAAGGTGAGGGTTAGATTGAGGGATAGGTGTAGGCTTATGTTTAGAGTAATGTTTAGGCTTTGAGCTAGGATTAGGACTAAGGCGAGGGTTAGGTTAGGGTTAGGGTTAGGGATATGCTTAAGGCTTGATTTAGGCCTAGGGTTAGCTCTAGATTTTGTGTTAGGTTTAGGCCTAGGGTTAGGGCTATGGGTAATATAAAAACTAGAGTTATGTTGAGGGCTAGTTGTTGAGTTAGGGTTATGGCTAGGTCTAGTGTTAGGTTTAGATTTTCGGGTAGGGTCACATTTAGACATAGGTTTACTATAAAGGCAGGATCAGCATTTGGGTTAGAGTTAGAGTTAGGGTTACAGCCTGAATTAGGACTAGGTTTAGGTCTAGGGGTAGGGTTAGAGTTTGAGTTAGGTTAAGGATTATTGTTAGGGCTGGGGCTAAGTTTTTGTTTAGGTCTAGGGCTAGAGTTGTAGCTATATTTAGTATTAACTTTGGGTCTAGGTCTAGTGTCAGGCTTAAGTATAGGTATAAGATTACTGGTAGGTCTAGTGTTAGGGTTTGGTTTAGGTTTAGGGTCAGGTTTAGACCTGGGGTTACTGTTAGGATCAGATGAGAGTCAAGCTTAGGATTAGGTTTAAAGCTAGGGTTGGGGCTTGCATTACGGCTAGATTTTTGGTTACATTAGGGCTAGTGTTAGGCATACAGCTAATGTAAGAACTAGGGTTATTTAGGGCTAATTTTAGTGTCATGGTTTGGGCTGTCTATTTTTATCGTTATGGTTTAGGCTGTCTAGTTTTATGGTTAGGTTTAAGTTCTGGGTGATGTTTTGAGCTAGGGTTAGTGTTAGGTTCAGAGTCAGGGTCAGGGTTAGTTTTAGAGTTGGGGATAGGACTTGAATTAGGGTTAGGCTTAGGGATAGATGTAGGGTTAGGATTTGGTTTAGGTTAAGGGTTTTTGTTAGTGCTATGGCTCATTATGTTTTAGGGCTAAGGATAAAGTTAAGGGTATTTTTATGATTAATGTTAGTGTTATTGCTAGTGAGAGGGTGAGTTTAGGCTTAGGGGTACATGGAGAGTTATGCTTAATTCTAGGGTTTGGGCTATGGCTAGGGGTAGGGCTAAGGTTAGGTCTAGTGTTTGGGTTATGGTAAGGGATAGGGTTAGAACTACGTCGATAGTTAGAGTTAGTCTTAAGGCTAGGGTTAGGGATAAGTTTAGGGCTAAATTAGGGCTAGGAATATGTCTAGGATTGGTGTTAGGGTTAGGCCTAGGGTTAGGGCTATGTTTAAGAATAGGTTTAGGGTTAGGTTTTGGGGAAGGCATGGGGTTATAGCTAGGTTTAGGGCTAGGTCGTTGATTAGAATTAGGTTTAGGTCTAGGGTTAAGTTTGTGTTAGAATTAAGGCTAGATTTGGTGTGAGGAGGGCTAGGTTTTGTGTGAGGGATAGGGGAAATTTTGGGGATAGAGATAATGTCAGGTTTAGGGTTACGGCCAGGGATAGTTATAGGGTTAGGTTCATGGCTAGGTCTAATGTTAGGTTTAGGGTAAGGCCCAGGTTAAAAGTAAGGTGTATTTTTAGGGTCAGGGTCAGGTTTCAGCTTTGTGTTAGGTTAATTATTAGGGTTAGGGCTCAAATTAGCATTAGGGTTAGAATTAGGATTAGGTTTATGGATAGGTTTAGGTTTAGAATTCAGGTTAAGATTAGGGTAATTGGTAGAGTTAGGGGGATTGATAGGATTAGGGTTAGACCTAAGGTTAACATTTGGGTTAGGGTTATTGTTAGGATAATGAATAGCGTTAGAGCTAGTTTTAGGCCTATGATTTTGGATAGGATTTGGGCTAGAGTTAGGGTTATGGTTAGGGCTAGGGCTAGGGCTAGGGTTGGTTAGGTTTAGGGCTAGAGTTAGGGTTAGGGTTAGGCTAGGGCTAGGGTTAGCGTTTGGCTTAGGTTTAGGGTTATGGCTAGGTCTAGTGTTAGGTTTAGGTTTCGGTTAGGGTCAGTTATATAGCTAGGTTTAGTGTTAGTGTCAGGGTCTGTGTTTGGATTCGGGTTAAATTAGGGCTAGAGCCAGAATTAGGATTGGTTAGGTCTAGAGGTAAGGTTAGTGTTTGGCTCAGGTTAAGGGTTATCATTAGAGCTAGGGCTAGTTTTTGTTTAGGTCTTGGTTAAATATATGGCTAGCTTTAAGATTAGCTTTAATCTAGGGATAGTGTTAGGGTTAGGTTTAGATATAGGGTTATGGGTAGGGCTAGTGTTAGGGTTTGTTTTAGGTCCAGGGTCAGAATAAGGGTCAGGGTTAGGGTTAGAATTTGGGTTATGGTTATAACAAGAATGAGGGCTTGGGTTAGGAATAATTATAGGGTTACGTTTTGGGTTAGACTAAAGATTAGTTTTAGGAATATGGTTATCATTAGTGTTGGGGTTTGGCTAGGGTAAAGTACAAGGTTAGAGCTAGGGTTAGAGCTAGGGTTCAGGATAGGGTTAGGGCTAGTGTTAGGTTTTCGTTAGCATTAGGTTTAAGGTTATTAGTATTGTATGATCTAGGGTTATGATTAGAAATAGTTTTAGAATTAGGATTACAACCAGGTCTAGTGTTAGGTTAAGGTTTCGGTTTAGGGTGATGTTTAGAGTTAGGGTTAGTGTTAATGTCAGAGACAGGTTTAGGGGTAGTTTTAGGGTTATGATTAGGACTAAAATTAGGGCTAGACTTAGGGCTTGATATAAGGTTAGGGTTTGGTTTAGGTAAAAGTTTAGAATTAGTGTTATGGCTCAGTTTTGTTTTAGGGCTAAACTTATGGTTACGGCTAGTTTTAGGGTTAGCGTTATGGTTAGGGATAGTGTGAGGGTTAGTTTTAGGTGTAGAATTAGGGTTAGATTTAGAGTTAGGTTTAGATCTAGGGTTAGGGCAAGGTGTAAAGTAAGGGCTAGGGTTATTCTAGGCTATGGCTAGGAATAAGGTTACAGTAAGTGATAGGGTTATAATTAGGGCTAGGGCTAGGGCGAGAGTTATAGTTAGTCTTAAAGCTAGGGTTAGGGTTAGATTTAGTATTAGGGCTAGGGTTAGTGTTAGGGTTAGTCCTAGGGTTAAGGTTAGGGCTAGGTTTAGTGTTAGGGTTAGGGTTTGCTTAGGTTTAGGGTAAGCAATGTTGTTATAACTAGGTTTAGGGCTAGGGAAAGTGTTAGAATTAGGGTTAGGGATTTGATTAAGGCTAGGTTTGGGGCTAGAATGAGAGCGAGTGTTTGTCTTAGGGTTAGGGCTAGGATTAGGGATAGGGCTAATGTCAGGTCTAGGGTTACAGTTAGGGATAGGTTTCCATTTATGTTTGTGGTTAGGTCTAGTGTAAGGTTTACATTTAGGGTAAGGTTCAAGTTTACAGCTATGTGTATTATTAAGGTCAGTCTTTGGCTTAAGGTTTGTTTTAGGTTAAGGTTTAGGTTTAGGGCTCGAATTAGCATTAGGGTTATAGTTAGGCTTAGGGTAATGAATAGGCTTAGGATTAGAGTTCAGGTTAGTTTTAGGGCAATGGATAGGTTTAGGGATTGCGATAGGGTTAGGGTTAAGCCTAGGTTTAGCATTAGGATCAGGATTATGGTTAGGATAATGGATAGAATTAGAGATAAGGTTAGGGCTGGGTTTATGGATAGGGTTAGGGCTAGGGTTAGGGTATTTGATATCATTAGAGGTATGGTTAGGGCTATGGTTAATATTAGGACTAGGGCTAGTTTTAGGTTAGTGTTTGGGATAGGGCTATGATTATGTTAAGGGTAAAGGTTAGGTTTTGAGCTAAGGTTAGGTCTAAAGCGAGACTTAGGGTTAGGGTTATGGCTAGGGTTAGGTTTAGAGTTACACTTAGAGCTATGTTCAGCCCTAGGATTAAGGCTAGGTTTTGTGTTAGTTTAGGCCTAGGGTTAGGGTCATGGGTAATGTAAGAGCTAGGGTTATGATTAGGGCTAGTTTTAGGTTTAGGGTTAGGGCTAGGTCTAGTGTTACGTTTAGGTTTAGGATTAGGGTGAAATGTAGAGCAAGGATTATTGTTAGGGTTAGTCTCAGAGTCAGGGTTAGTTTTAGTGTTAGGGTTAGAACTCAAAATAGGGTTAAATTTAGTAGTAGTTGTACGG
The DNA here is from genome assembly GCF_001458135.2 of Marmota marmota marmota. Taxonomy (NCBI): domain Eukaryota; kingdom Metazoa; phylum Chordata; class Mammalia; order Rodentia; family Sciuridae; genus Marmota; species Marmota marmota. The sequence goes on along the minus strand of NW_026005954.1, from coordinate 294,906 downwards.
TTAGGGTTTGGTTTAGGTTAAGGTTTAGGGAATATAGGTTAATTTTGTTTTCGGGCTAGAGCTACGGTTAGGGCTAGATTATGGATTAGCGTCAGGGTTAGGGCTAGTGTTAGACTGAGGTTTAGGCTTAGGGTTAGGGTTAGATTTAGAGTTAGGGTTAGATCTAGGGTTAGGTCTAGGGCTAGGGCTAGGGTTAGTGTGAGGGTTATGGTTATGGTAAAGAATATGGTTAGAACTAGGGATATGGCTAAGGCGAGAATTACAGTTAGTCATAGTTGTAGTCTTATGGTTAGGGATAAATTAGGGCTAGGATTAGGGCTAGTGTTAGGGCTAAATTGGGGGTAGGATTAGGGTTAGGATTAGTGTTAGAGTTCAGGCTAAATTAGGGCTAAGATTAGGGCTAGAATTCGGGTTAGGATTAGAGCCAAATTAGGGCTAGGATTAGGGCTAGGGTTAGTGTTAGATTTACGGCTACATTAGGGCTAGTATTAAGGCTAGGGTTAGTATTAGTGTTAGACTAAGGGGTTGGGCTAGAGCTACGGTTAGCATTGGTGTTAAGGTAAAGTTTAGGGGAATGGGTGGGGTTATAGCTAGCTTTAGGGATAGGGTGATTTTTAGAATTAGGATTAGGCCTAGGGTTATGGTTCAGTTTAGGATGAAGGCTAGGTTTAAGGCTAGGTTAAAGGCTAGGTTTTCTGTTAGGGTTATGGCTAGGACCAGGTATAGGGCTAATAACTGGTCTAGGGTTAATGTTAAAAATAGTTTTAGGGTTAGGTTATCGCTAAGTCTAATGTAAGAGTTAGGCTTAGGTTAAAGGTCAGCTTTAGGGCTAGGGTTATTATTAGAGTCAGGGTCAGGGTCAGGGTTAGCATTTGGTTTATCTAAAGGTTTAGGGTTAAGGCTCGAATTAGCATTAGGGTTAGGTTTAGGATTAGGGTAATGAATAGGGTTTAGTTTAGGTTTCAGTTAAGGTTTAGGATAATGGTAGGGTTAGGTTTAGTAACGGGGTTAGTGTTACCATTAGGGTTAAGGTTATGTTTAGAGTAATGGATAGGTTTAGAGCTAGGCTTAGGGCTATGTTACAGTTTGGATTAACTCTAGGATTAGGGCTAGTTTTAGGGAGAGGTTTAGGGTGTGATTAAGGGTAAGTTATAGTGTTAGGTAAAGTGTTAAGTTTAGGGATAGGGATATAATTAGGTTAGGGTAATGGTTAGTTTTTTAGCTAGGGTTAGGGCTAGGGTGAGGGTTAGGTTTAGGTTTAGGTCTAGGTTTACATTTATGGTTAGAGTTAGGTTTAGTGTTAGGGATGGGGTTTTAATTAGGGTTAGGTTTAGTTTTAGGGTTAAGATATGGTTCGATCTAAAGTTCAGGCTAGGTTTAACATTAGGATTAGGGCTAGGGTTAGGAATAGGGTTTATGATAGTGCTAGGGTTATGTTTAGTGTAAAGGTTAGGCTTTGAGCTAGGGTTAGATCTAAGGCGAGGCTTAGGTTAGGACTAGGTATAGGACTAGGGTTAGGCTAAGGGTTATGCTTACAGCTAAGTTTAGGCAGAAGATTAGGCCTAAGTTTTGTGTTAGGTTTAGTGCTAGGGTTAGGACTATGGGTAACGTAAGAGCTAGGGTTATGTTTAGGGCTAGTTTTAGGGTTAGAATTATTGCTATGTCTAGTGTTAGGTCTATACTTTGAGTTAGTGTTATGTTTAAAGCTAGGTTCAGTGTTAGAATTAGGGTCAGTTTTTGGGATAGGATTAGGGTTAGGGTTAGAGCCAGAATTAGGACTAGTTTTAGGTCTAGGGGTAGGGTACGTGTTTGGTTAGGTTAAGGGTTATTGTTAGGGCTAGTGCTAGGTTTTTGTTTAGGTATAGGCCTAGAGTTAAAGCTATAATTAGAATTAGCTTTGGTCTAGGTCTAGTGTTAAGCTTAGGTATAGGTATAGGGTTACCAGTAGGGCTAGTGTTAATGTTTGGTTTAGGGTTAGAGTCAGGTTTAAACCTAGGGTTACTGTTAGGATCAGATGAGGGTCAGGATTAGGTTTAGAGGTAGAATGAGCACTAGGGTTACGACTATTATTATGGTTAGTGTTTAAGTTAGGCTAAAGAATAGGATTAGGACTAGGGTTAGCATTTGGGTTAGGGTTTGGCTTAGTGTAAGGAATAGGGTTAGAGTTAGGGTTAGGGCTAGGGCTAGTATTATGGTTAAAGCTGGAATTAGGGCTCAGATTAGAGGTAAAATTCGTGTTAGGGATAGGGCTATGGTTAGGACAATGACTAATGTATGAACTAGGGTTATGATTAAGGCTAGTTTTAGGGTTATGTTAAGGCTAGATATAATGTTAGGGTTAATTTTAGGTTAGGGTGAGGTTTAGAGCTAGGATTAGTGTTAAGGTCACTGTCAGGGTCAGGGTTAGTTTTACAGTTAGTTTTAGTGTTAGTTGTAGAGTTAGGGTTTGATTTAGGTTTAGCATTAAGATTAGGGCTATGGCTTGATTTGGTTTATGGCTAGGGCTAGCGATATGGCAAGTTTTAGGATTAATGTTATGGTTAGTGTTAGGGTTTGGTTTAGGCTTATTGTTACAGTTAAATTTAGAGTTAGGTTTAGATTTAGACTTAGGCTTAGATCTAGGATCAGGATTAAGGCTAAGAATAGAACTAGGGCTAGGGCTAGGGCAAGAGTTAAAGTTAGTCTTATGGCTAGGTTTAGGGTTAGGATAGGATTAAATAAAGGCAAGGATTTGCACTAGGCTTTGGGTTAGGCCTAGGTTTAGGGCGAGGGCTAGGGTTATGTTTAGGTTTATGGTTAGTTTTGGGGTATAGGATGAGATTATAGGTAGATTTAGGGCTAGGGTGAGGAATAGAATTAGTGTTAGGTCTCAGGTTATGGTTCGAGCTAGGATTAAGCATAGGTTTAGTGCTATAATTATGGCTAGGGCTGATTTTAGGTCTATTATTACTATTAAAAATAGTTTTAGGTTTATGTTTATGGCTACGTCTAGTGTAAGGTTTAGGTTTAGGGTTAGGATCAGGGTTAGAGCTAAGGGTACTCTTAGAGTCAGGGTCATGATTAGTGTTTTTGATAGGTTAAGGTTTAATGTTAGGGCTCGAGTTAGCATTAGAATTAGGATTAGGGTAACAATAGTGTTAGGTTTAAGTTTCATGTTAGGTTTAGGGTAATGGATAGTGTTAGGATTAGGGATACAGTTAGGTTTAGGCCCAGGTTTATCATTAGGGTAAGGGTTATGGTTAGGGTAATGGATAGGGTTAGAGATAGGGGTACAGCTAGGGGTTTTGTTACGATTATTGATAGGGTTAGACTTAGGGTTAGGGTTAGGGTTATATCTAGTGTTATAGCTATGGTTATAATTACGATTAGTGATAGGTTTAGGTTTAGGCGTGAATCTAGGGATATTGCTCGGAATAAGGCTAGGTTTTGGGTTAAGGCTAGGTTTAGGGTAAAGGCTAATGTAACTACCAGGGTTGCGATTAGGGCTAATTTTAGGCTTAGGGTTAGGGCTAGGTCTATTGTTAGGTTTAGGTATAGGATTAGGTTGATGTTTAGAGCTAGGGTTAGTGTTAAGGTCAGAGTCAGGGTTAGAGTTAGTTTTAGGGTTTGGCTTAAAACTCGAATTAGGGCTAGAGTTATGGCTAAGTGTAGGGTTAGGGCTGAGTTTATATTAAGGGTTAGGGTTAGTTCTATGGCTTGGTTTTGTTTTAGAGCTAGGATTAGTGCTAGTTTTAGGATTAGCCTTTGGGTTAGGGCTATTGTTAGGTTTAGGTTTAGGCTAAGGTTTAGGGTTAGATTTAGAGATAGGGTTAGATCTAGGGTTGCTGCTAGGGCTATGAATAGGGCTAGTGTTAGACCTATGGTTTGGGCTAGGATTAGGGTTCCAGTAAAGTATAGGGTTAGAACTAGGGTTAGGACTAAGTTGATAGTTAGAGTTAGTCTTTGACCTAGGGTAGGGTTAAGGTTAGGGATAGGTCTAAATTGGATCTAAGATTAGGGCTAGGGTTAGTGTTAGATTTAGGCCTATGGTTATGGTTTTGGTTATAATTAAGGCTATGTTTAGGGCAATAATAAGAGCTAGGGTTTTTGTTAGGGTTAGGACTATTATCATGGCTAGGGCTAAAATCAGGTCTAGGGTTATGCTTAGGTATAGTTTTTGGGTTAATTTTATGGCTAGGTCTAGTGTAAGGGTTAGGTTTAGGGTAAGAGTGATATTTAGAGCTAGGGGAATTATTAGGGTCAGTGTCAGTGTTAGGGTTTGTTTTCTGTTTCAGTTTAGTATTAGGGCTCAAATTATCATTAGATTTAGGGTTATTTTAATGATTGGATTATGTCTAGGGTTCAGGGTATGTTTAGGGTAATTGATAAGGTTTGGGGAGAGTGATATTTTAGGGTTAGGCCTAGGGTTAACATTAGGGTAAGGTTTATATTTAGGTTATTGATCCAGGTAGACTTAAGGTTAGGACTAGGGTTATGGTTAGGGTTATGATTTAGGGTAAGTGTGAGAGTTAGAACTTGGGTTTGGTTAAGGTCATGTTTAGTGTAAGGGTTATGTTCTGAGCTCTGTTTATGGCTAGGCTGAGTGTTAGGTTCAGGAATAGGTCTAGGGATATGATTATGGTAGGTTTTGTGTTTGGTTTATGGTTAGGATTAGACCTCGGATTGATGGTAAGGTCTGTAAAAGAGTCAGGGTTAGTGTTAGGTTTTTGGATAGGGTTAGATCTAGAATAAGGGCAAGGGTAAGGGCTATTAATAATGTTAGTGTTTTGGTTAGCCAAAGGATTAGGGATAGGTCTAGGGTTACCCTTAGGTTTTGGGTTTTGCTTAAGTAAGGAATTGGTTTAGAGCTAGGTTTAGGGCTTGGTTATGGTTAGAGTTAGAGTTAAACTAGTTTTAGGGCTTGGATTAGGTGTAGGTTTTGTGTTAGGGGTAAGACTAGGGTTAGGGCAATGGCTAATGTAAGAACTAGGGTTACCATTAGGGTTAGTTTTAGTGTTAGGGTATGGGTTAGGTTTAGTGTTAGGGTTAGGTTTAAGGTTAGGGTGATATTTATAGCTAGGGTTCATGTTAGGAGTCAGGTCAGGCTTAGTTTTAGGGTTAGACTTAGGACTCTAATTAGGGCTACGATTACTCTTAGGGATCAGTTTAAGGTGAGGGTGGTGTTTAGAGCTAGGGTGAGTGTTAGGATATGAGTCAGCATCAGGGTTGGTTTTAAGGTTAGGGTTAGGATTCGAACTAAGTCTAGGGTTAGGTTTAGCAGTAGTGTTAATGTTTGGTTTAAGTTAAGGTTTAGGGTTAGGGCTAATCGTTGGTTTTGTTTTAGTCCTAGGGTTAGGGTTAGGGATAGTGTTAGTGTTAGGCTTAGGGTTAGTGTTAGGGCTAAATTTGAAATTAGGGTTAGATCTAGGGTTAGGGCTAGTACTAAGGATAGGGCAAGGGTTATGGCTAGGTTAAGGGTTATTGTAAGGGAAACAGTTAGAACTAGGGATAGGGCTAGGGAGAGATTTAGTCTTAGGGCTGGGGTTAGGGTTAGGGTTAGAGATAGGGCTAAATTAGGGCTAGGATTAGGGCTAGGTTTAGGGTTGAGTTTAAGCCTAGGGTTATGTTTAGGGTTAGGGTTAGAGCTAAGGGTAGGGTTAGGGTTAGAGTTTAGAGTTAGCATTTAGAGTTAAAGTTTAGTGTTGGGGCAAAATTTATGGTAATGGGTGGCTTTATAGCTAGGTTTAGAGGTAGAGTGAGGGGTAGTATTAGGGTTAGGGCTGTGGTTACGGTTAGGGTTATGATTAATCCTAGGTTTAGGGCTAGGATGTGGGTTAGGGATTTTTTTTTAGGGTTAGGGCTAGGATTAGTGCTAGGGCTAATTTCAGTTCCAGAATTATGGTTAAAGATAGTTTTAGGATTAGGATTATGAGTACATCTAGTGTAAGGGTTAGGTTTAGGGTTAGAGTCATGTTTAGAGCTAGGAATATTATTAGGGTCAAGTTCAGGGTTAGGGTTTGGGATAGGTAAAGTTTTAAAGTTAGGGCTTGAATTAGCATTAGGGTTATGGTAATGGATAGAGTTAGAAATCAGTTTAGAGCTACGTTTATGTTTATGATTACAGCTAGGTTTTTGGTTAAGTTAGTGCTAGGGTTATGGTTATGTCTAATGTAAGTACTAGAGTTATGATTATGGCTAATTTTAGTGTTTTAGGGCTAGGTTTACTGTTAGGTTTAGGATTAGGGTTAGGGTGATGTTTAGACCTCGGGTTAGTGTTATGGTCAGAGTAAGGGTCAGGGTTAATTTTAGGGTTTGGCTTAAAACTCAAATTAGGGTTGGGCTTAGGGCTAGGTGTAGGTTTAGGGCTTGGTATAGGTTAAGGGTTTGGGTTAGAGCCTTGGCTCGGTTTGGTTTTAGGGCTAGGGTTAGGGTTAGAGCAATTTTTAGGATTAATATTAGGGTTCGGACTAGTGTTAGAATTAGGCTTAGGCTTCAGTTTAGGGTTAAATTTAAACTTAGGTTTTTATCTAAGGTTAGTTCTAGGGCTAAGCATAGGGCAAGCATTAGGACTAGGATTTGGGAGAGAGTAAGTTTTTTGGGAAGGGAAAGGATTAGAATGAGTGATAGGGTCTGCCGCAGTCTGGCTGGGCACATTTCAGGAACCACTTGTCAAAAGAAACAAACTTTATTTTTAGAACCACACACGCCAAACAAAACAGCTCCTCAGGAAAACCCTCAGAGCCCAACTGCCACCACCAGCTTCCCACAGCCTCTCAACCTCCCCCACTCCTCCTGCTCTTGAGGCCAATTGGCTGGGTCTCATGGGTAGAGCCCAAAAAAGCCAAAAAAAAGATAGCCATTTTAAGATTCTTCTTTTGTTTTGCTTCACTTTTGTTTTAAGTTGCCTGTCCCTGGAGATGAGTGAGATGGAAGAAAAACCACTCACATTTGAGGAAAAACTACTTGCGTCTGTGGAACAGATAGGGAGAAAGGACAGATGGACATGTCAGGAGGATAGAAAGGCTATAATGATTTTTTGTTGTTCCATTTTTATTTCATTCTGTCTCGGTTTTGTTTGGTGTTATCTTGTTGGGTTGTATTATAGTAGAAATATGGAATCAGAATTAGTAAAAAACAAACAGAAAGAGTGTTAAATAAATTGTTAGAGGAAGGAGGCATCCCAGTAAAATCAAGAGCAGTCAGGGCATACGTTGATACAATACAAAAATGTAGCCCATGGCTTTTTAAGGAGGAGCTGTTGAATATATCACAATGGAACCATCATGGTGAAGATTTAAAAATAATAGAAAAGAAAAGCCCAGGGACACTGCCAGTTGGCACATTGCCATAGTGGACGTTCTTATCTTGTTTGCTTAGTCCAAAGGCCTCTCAAGCTAGTCAGACAGAGAAAGAAAGTGTAAAACAGAAAAAGCCATCAGGGGGAAAGTTACAACAGGAGACTGCTACTAACACCTTTCTATCACCAGAGGGTGTAAGTGTCCAACCAACAGCACCACCTCTACAGGAGACTGCTACTAACACCTTTCTATCACCAGAGGGTGTAAGTGTCCAACCAACAGCACCACCTCTACAGGAGACTGCTACTAACACCTTTCTATCACCAGAGGACGTAAGTGTCCAACTAACAAGGCCACCTCCATATGCTGGGAGGTCCCCAACCCCCGCAGTTGATAGTTGGGATCCTGAGACAAGATCTCAAATATTAACATGCCCTGTATTTGAGGCAGGAGGGCAGCGATTTTACCAAGTTTTAAATTTCAAAACAGTGAAGCAGCTAAAAGAGGCTGTAACAACCTATGGTCCTCAAGCACCCTTCACTGTAAGCATGGTCGAATCCATTAACAACTTGAACATGACGCCAGCAGATTGGGCTAATATGTGTAAAGCTGTGCTAAATGGAGGACAATACCTGTTATGGAAGGTTGCCAATGAGGAATTTTGCAAGGAGACGGCTAGGCGAAATGCAGCAGCTGGTTATCCTCAGAGAAATCTAGATATGTTGTTAGGAAAGGGACCTTATGAGGATCAGCAGCAACAAATTGCATATGATCCTGGTGTATATGCACAAATTGCTGTAGATGCAATTAAGGCATGGAAGACTTTACAAGGACATGGAGGTTTACAAGGTCAATTATCTAAGGTAATACAAGGAGCTAATGAACCTTATGCTGAATTTGTAGATAGGCTTATTCAAACAGCTACCAGAGTTTTTGGGAATACAGAACAAGCAATGCCATTACTAAAACACCTGGCTTATGAGCAAGCGAATCGTTGGTGCAGAGATATCATTAGACCATGGAAACATGAAGATTTAAACACATATATTAAATTATGTAGAGACATTAATGAACAAGAGCAAGTCGTGGCAGCTGCAGTAAAACAGGCTTTAGATGCCAGAGACATTAATGAACAAGGGCAAATTGTGGCAGCTGCAGTAAAACAGGCTTTAGATGCCAGGCCAAGAACATGCTACAATTGTGAACAAACAGGACATTTTAAAAGGAATTGCCCCATTGGAGGAGGGTTTAACAAAACTAGGTATCAAAGGAGTAGAATACCAGGTATTTGCCCACGATGCCGTAGAGGGAGACATTGGGCTAATGAATGCCGTTCTCAAACCACCATAGAGGGTACTCCATTATCAAAAAACGAACAAGGACCAGGTGTTTATCCACGATATCGTGGAGAAAGGCATCGGGCTCCATTGCCAAAAAATGGACAGGGGGGCCCAATGCTCCGGGGCCCAAAACCACAAATATACGGAGCACTGGAGGAACCCAGCAACCCCATCAGGGTAGTGCCCAGGACACATTGTCCATCAGATCCCTCATCAGACAAACCAGAGGGAGCGCAGGGTTGGACATCTGCGCCTCCGCCAGAGCAGTACTAACTCCAGAGATGGGAGTTCAAATCATTCCCACAGGGGTGAAAGGACCTCTTCCCAAAGGAACAGTAGGCTTATTATTGGGACGCAGCTCTTCTACTCTAAAAGGACTTATGATAAGTCCTGGGGTAATTGATCCCGATTATGAAGGTGAAATAAAAATTATAGCCAGTTCTCCAAAGGGTATATCAGTAATTTCACCAGGAGATAGAATAGCACAGTTACTAATAATACCCAGCCTACATGATAAATTTTCCAGTCGTACTGTAGAAAGAGGTTCCAAGGGATTAGGCTCCACAGGTGTAGATTGGGCTATGCTTTCTTTAAATTTAGATTCTCGCCCCATGCTAAAACTAAATATTCAAGGACATGAATTTAATGGGCTACTGGATACAGGTGCAGACCTTAGCATCATCTCTCGTCAAGAATGGCCAAAACATTGGCCATTACAACAAGCCACTCAAACGCTTCGAGGCCTAGGAGTGGCGACTAATCCCCATAGAAGTGCAATGGTATTAGATTGGAAGGATCCTGAAGGATGTGAAGGAACTATACAGCCATATGTATTGGATCATCTTCCCGTAAATTTATGGGGACGAGATGTCCTAGATCAATTAGGTTTGACATTAACAAATAACATCAACCAAAATGCACCCACTATTATGACTAGACAAGGTTTTAGGAAAGGAAAAAGATTAGAAAAACAAGAACAAGGTATAGCAGCACCAATACAAATAGATCAAGGAACAGACAGACATGGGTTGGATTTTCAGAAAGGGCCACTGAGACAATAAAAATTACTTGGAAATCAGAAAGACCAGTATGGGTTCCTCAGTGGCCCCTGACTAAAGAAAAGATACAAGCAGCCCATGACCTGGTCAAACAACAATTAGCAGAAGGACATATACAACCTTCTGTATCTCCCCATAATACTCCCATTTTTGTCATCAAAAAGAAATCTGGTAAATGGAGATTATTGCAAGATTTAAGAGCCATTAATAATGAGATGGTTATTATGGGACCTGCTCAATCAGGGATTCCTCAATTGTCTGCTTTGCCAAAAACCTGGTATGTTTTAGTTATAGATATTAAAGATTGTTTTTTTTCAATTCCAATTCATCCTGAGGATAGTCCACGTTTTGCATTTACTATCCCTGCACTGAATCATGAAGGTCCTGATCAGAGATATGAATGGAAAGTACTCCCTCAAGGGATGGCTAACAGCCCAACTATGTGTCAAATTTATGTTAACAAAGTAATCCAGCCACTTAGAAATCAAAATCCTGAACTACAAATATTTCACTATATGGATGATGTATTATTAGCACACAAAGATAAAAACACATTGCTAGAATGTTATGCCACACTTACAAACTTATTAAAAAATTATAATCTAGAGATAGCAATAGATAAAGTACAATTAAATTTTCCAATTAATTATTTAGGAGTTCTATTATCCTCAACCATGGTCCGTCCACCAAAAATTCAAATACGAGTAGATCAACTCAAATCACTTAATGACTTTCAAAAGTTATTAGGAGACATAAATTGGATAAGGCCTTATTTAGGTATACCAACAGGAGAGTTGGGACCTTTATTTGATATCCTAAAAGGTCCATCAGATCCAAATTCACCCCGAATGTTAACGCCTGAAGCAAGAAAGGCATTAAAAATCATTGAAACATATATGGAAAATATGCATTTGGATAGAATTGATATAAGTTTGCCTTTATTATTTATTGTACTACCAACAAAAAATATTCCTACAGGAGTATTTTGGCAAGAAGGTCCATTATTATGGATACATTTATCTTATTCTCCTAACACTATTCTTACTAGGTATCCTGAGGCTGTAGGACAATTAATACTCAAAGGAATAAAAGCAGCAAAGGGAGTGTTTGGAATTTCTCCCAATAAAATTATTACTCCATATACTATGAATCAAATTGATGAGTTAGCTAATGAGTTAAATACTTGGGCAATAATCATGTGCAAATCTAATGTTTCATTTGATAACCACTTACCATCTAATCCTTTATTGTCTTTTTGGTCATTGCATCCTGTAATTTTTCCAAAAATGACAAGAAAAACACCTATCATGAATGCTCCAAATATATTCACTGATGGGTCAAATAATGGTACAGCAGCAGTAGTTACCCCTGATCAAACTTTTACATTTTTAGTACCCAAACAATCAGCTCAAAAGGTAGAGCTTAATGCAGTTTTACAAGCTTTTGTGATGTTTAAAGATTCTGTATTTAATTTATTTTCTGATAGTCAGTATGTAGTTAATGCTATAGTATCTCTTGAAGATGCTGGTAGGATTTCCCCTTCTTCTACTGTTTTCTCTTTGCTTTCCACTATACAAAGTCTAATCTGGGACAGAAAAGATCCATTCTTTATAGGACATATCAGGGCACATACAGGATTGCCTGGAGCCCTTAGTTTGGGCAATGATTTAGCAGATAAAACTACACATGACATACATATTTTCTCTACACTAGAAGAAGCTATAAATTTTCATAAAAAGTTCCATGTCAATGCTAATACTTTACAAAAGCGTTTTAAAATAACTAAGGAACAAGCTAGACAAATAATAAAACAATGTCAAAATTGTGTGACCTTTTTACCACAAGTTAATCTTGGAGTCAATCCTAGAGGATTGATACCTAACCATATTTGGCAGATGGACGTCACACACTTGCCAGAATTTGGAAAATTAAAATATTTGCATGTTACAGTTGATACTTCTTCTGGATTTTTGATGGGCTCCCTTCATGCCGGAGAAAAAACTAAAGATGTTATAGCTCATTGCTTACAAAATTTTGCCACTGTGGGTGTTCCAAAACAGTTAAAAACAGATAATGCCCCTGGTTATACTTCTACCTCTTTTAAACAATTTTGCTCAACATTTGGCATTACTCATATAACAGGAATCCCATACAATCCACAGGGACAAGGCATAGTTGAAAGAGCTCATCAAACTATTAAAATGTACTTATTAAAGCAAAAAGAAGGAATTGGGAAGGGGTATATATTCCCCAAAGATAAACTTAAAATAACCCTTTTTACTCTAAACTTTTTAAATTTGGATTCATCAGGACTTAGTGCTGCGGAAAGGCATATGTGTCCAAAAAATGTACATAAGCCCAAGGTACTTTGGAAGGATATTCTAACAGGACAATGGAAAGGTCCTGACCCAGTAATTGTCTGGAGTCGGGGGTCTGTTTGTGTGTTTCCACAGGGAGAACAGCAGCCGATTTGGATTCCAGAGAGATTAACCAAGGTCCTGACCCAGTGATTGTCTGGAGTCGGGAGTCTGTTTATGTGTTTCCACAGGGAGAACAGCAGCCGATTTGGATTCCAGAAAGATTAACTAAAGCGATTTCTACAGACCAAAAAGAAGATGATTTGGCTCAAATCCATAACAACTGATATCCAAAACTCCAGTTTGGCTATTCTTACATCTGCAACAGAACCAGGATGCTTTTTTCAATATCTATTTTATTATTGCCCTTTGCCATATCATGAAGTTCTATTTTGTTTTTTGAGCTCATACAGACCTAGGTTAATGTTTTGCTGATCAGTTCTATTTTTTGACTATAGAGTTTTTAAACATTGCAATGGAGATTTCACCTGTAAAAAGTTATAAGGCCTTTACTATAATGTTATGTGTTGTATGTATTATATTATGTGTGCACACTTGTGTTTTGTGTTATATGTTTGAATGTATGTATGTCCATATATCATATATGATGAGCGCTCATGATAAAATGGATCCAAATATTTTTTTTTAATTCACGTGATTTAAATGGTTTAATTTAATTGGGTAAACAGCTGTTAAAGATTGTTTTAATATGTGAACACAAAAGAAGGTTAACAGATCTGTTTGTTTACTTTCACCTTTCCTTTTCATTATATTTAATAATTCTCTTAAAGATAATGTAAATTGTTAAGAAAATTGTTTTCTTTTAGTGCCTTCTGTAATGTTACATAATTTTTTCTTTAGCCATTATTGCCAGAATTCCTATCTTCATCCCAGTGCTGGTGAAGTCAAAGATAAAACCAATCTACAGCTTCTACAATAGCCATCACTGAACTGCTTGCAGAACTTGCCTGGACACATTGTGAGCTCACCTGTATGCATTGTGAACTATCTGTTGGTGCAGCGACTTGTGGTAGTGTTGGGGTATTTTTGCTGATGATGTCATCGGTGGTACAATTTTTCCAAAAGGAGCCGTCAATTGGCTTGGTGTATCTTCCTCCCTTCTGCTTGTCATGGTCGTTCAGCTAAAATTTTGGGTCCAACAGAGGTGAGGCAAAGAACCTCACCCCCCCCCCGGTACAGAGACCTATCCACAGGTGTGGCTGTATACTGGACCGGTAGTCAGTGACGGGTAAGATCCAATTGCAATGGTACCAACCTAATACAGGAGGCTGACGCCTTGAGTTCAGCCCATCTGATAATGGATAGGGACCATATGTACTATTGGACAACCTAAGGCAGGCACGGTCCCTAAGCCACATGCTTGTTGTTTAAACAGACAGGGGGAGATGTTGAGAGCCACAGCCGAAGGGGCTCCAGCAAACTTTCAGACAGACAGCTGATGATTGGGTCACAGCGGCCCCAGCAACTTCTAGCTGATTGGCTCCTCTGCAGTGATGCTCATTGGGCTGTTTCCCCGCCCTTTCAGACTACAGAGCTGCTCATTGGGGGACTTTTTTTGGCTCTGCCCACGAGACCCAGCCAATCGGCCTCAAGAGCAGGAGGAGTTGGGGATGTTGAGAGGCTTGTGGGAAGCCAGTGGTGGCAGTTGGGCTCTAAAGGTTTTCCTGAGGGGCTGTTTTGTTTGGCGTGTGTGGTTCTAAAAATAAAGTTCGATTCTTTTGACAAGTGGCTCCTGAATTGTGCCCAGCCAGACTGCGGCTAATGACACAGTTAGGTTTAGGGTTCAGGTTAGGTTTAGGTTAATAGATAGGGTTAAGGCTAGTGCTAGGATTAGGGTTTTGCCTAGGGCTAGCATAATGATTATAGTTATCTTAGGGTAATGAATAGGGTTAGAGCTAGGGTTAGGGCTAGGTTTATGGTTAGGATTAGGTCTAGGGTTATGTTTAGGGTTATAGTTAAGGCTAGGGTTATTGTTAGTGTTAGATTTAGGGTTAAAGCTAAGGTAGGGCTTGGATTAGGGCTAGGTTTTGTGATAGGTTAGGGCTATGGCTAATGTAAGAACTAGTGTAATGTTTAAGACTCGTTTTATGGTTAATGTTAGGCATAGGTGTAGTTTTAAGGTTAGTTTTAGGGTTAGGGTGAAGTTTAGAGCTAGGATTAGTGTTAGTGTCAGGGACAGTGTTCGGGTAGGGTAATGGTTAGGGTTAAAGCCAGAATTAGGACTAAGGTTAGGTCTAGAGGTAGGGTTAGAGGTTGGGTTAGGTTAAGGGTTATTGTTTAGGCTAGGTCTAGTTTGTCTTTAGGCCTAGAGCTATAGTTATGGCTAGATTTGGGATTAGGTTTAGATCTAGGCTAGTGTTAGGGTTAGGTTTAGGTATAAGGTTTCTAGTAGGGCTAGTTTTAGAGTTTTGTTTAGGTTTCAGTTTAGATTTAGAGCTAAGATTAGTGTTAGGGTCAGAATAATGGTCAGGGATAGGGTTCAGGTTTGGGTTATGGTTAGTTCTAGAAGGAACGTTAGGGTTAAAACTAGTTATAGAGTTAGGTTTTGTTTTAGCTAAAGATTAGTGCTAAGAATACGGGTGAGGTTTGGCTCAAGGTAATAGATAGGGTTAGAGCTAAGGTTAGGACTATGTTTAGGGTTAGGTTTAGGATTAAAGCTCATGTTTTGGCTTGGATTAGGGCTAGTTTTTTTAGGGCTAGTGTTATGGTTATAGCTATTAAGAAATAGGATTAAAATTAGGGTTAGTCTTAGGGTTAAGTTTAGGGCTATGTGTAGTGTTAGGGTTAGATTTAAGGTTAGGGTGATGTTTAGAGCTAGGTTTAGTGTTTGGATATGAGTCAGGGTCATGGTAATGTTTAGGGTTAGGGTTAAGTTTCAAATTAGGCTTAGGTTTAGGGCTGTTGTAAGTTTAGGTTTTGGTCTAGGGTAAAGGTCAGTGTTAGCGGTATGGCTCGATTTTGTTTTAGGGCTAGGCCTAGGGTTAGGGCTAATTTTATGATTAGCATTATGGTTAGAGCTAGTTTCAGGGTTAGGCTGAGGCATCAGGTTAGGGTTAGTTTTAGAGACTGGTTTCAATCTAGAGTTCATGCTGGGTCTAAAGATTATGACTAGGGTTAGGGCTTGGGTTAGGGTTACAGTAAGGGATAGGGTTAGAAGTAGGGATAGGTATTGTTTGAGAATTATAGTTAGTCATAATTCTAGGGTTATGGTTAGGGTTAGGAATAGGGCTATATTAGGCTAGGGTTAGTGCTAGGTTTAATATTAGGGTTAGGGCTATAGTTAGGGTTAAGATTAGCCTAGGGCTAGGGTTAGTTTTAGTTTTAGTTTTAGAGAAGGTTTCGATCTAGATTTTGTGCTAAGGCTAAGGATAATGCAAGGGTTCTGACTAGGGTTAGGGCTTGGATTAGCGTTATGGTAAGGGATAGGGTTAGAAGTAGGGATAGGTCTTGTGTGAGAATTATTGTTAGTCTTAATTCTAGGGGTTTGGTTATGGTTAAAAATAGGTATAAATTAGGGCTAGGATTAGGCCTAGGTTTAATGATTGGGTTAAGGCTAGAGTTAGGGTTATTATTAGGGCTAGGGCTAGGGTTAGAGTTAGGGTAAGGGTTAGGGTTTAAGCTACGGTTAGGGCTAGGGGGAGGGGTAGGTTTAGTGTTAGGTCTAAGTTAGGGTTATGGTTATTGTTATGGTTAGGGTTGGGGTTAGGGCTAGGGTTCTCATTAGGGTTAGGGTTAGTTTTAGAGTAATGTATTGGATTAGATGTAAGACTAGGTTTAGGGCTAAGTTTAGGTTATGGTTAAAATTAGGTTCAGGGATAGGTTTAGTTTTGATTTATGGTAAGGTTAAGGGTTAAATTTATGGCAAGGGTAGGTTTAAGGTTTTGTTGAGTGTTAGGTTTATGATTAGGTTTAGGGATATGGTTAGTTTTAGGGCTAGGGTTATTATTAGGGTTAGGGTTAGGTTTAGGGTAATGTTAGTTTTAGAGCTAGGGTTAGTACTAGGTTTAAAGTTAGGATTAGGACTAGGGTTAGGTTTATGTTTAGGAATAGGGTTAGGGTTAGGGTTAGGGTTAGGCTAAGGGTTAGGCTTTGACCTAGGGTTATGTCTAAGTTGAGGGTTATGGTTAGGGCTACATTTGGGATTATTTTTATGCTTAGGGTAGGTTTAGGCCTCAGATTAGGGCTAGGTTTCGTGTTAGGTTTAGGCCAAGGGTTAACACTATGTGTAATGTAAGATCTAGGGTTCTAATTAGAGCTAGTTTTAGGGTTAGGGTTATGGCTATGTCTAGTGTTAGGTTTAGGTTTTGGTTTAGGTTCAGGTATAGAGCTAGGTTTAGTGTTAGTGTTAGGGTCAGTGTTCAGGTTAGAGTTAGGTTTAGGGTGAAAGCCAGATTTAGGACTAGGGTTAGTCTAGGGATAGGGTTAGTGTTTACTTAAGGTTAAGGATTATGTTAGGGCAAGGGCTCAGGTTTTTTTATGTCTGGGTCTAGAGTTATGGCTATATTTAGAAGTAGGTTTCTTCTAGTGCTAGTGTTAATGTTAGGTTTAAGTATAGGTTTACCGGTATGGGAAATGTTAGGATTCGGTATAGAGTTAGGATCAGGTTTAGACATAGGGTTAGTGTTAGGGTCAGAATAAGGGTCAGGGTTAGGGTTAGGTTTTGAGCTAGAATGAGGGCTAGGATAGGAGTAGTAATAGAGTTAGGGTTTGAAGTATCCTAAGGATTAAGATTAGGACTAGGGTAGTATTAGAGCGAGGGTTTGGCTTGGGGAAAGAGATAGGGTTTAGGTAGGGTTAGGGTGAGGTTTAGGTTTAGGGCTAGGGTTAGGGTTAGTTTTAGAGATAAAAAATAGAGTTATGTCTTGGATTCTGGCTAGGATTTGTGTTATAATTAGGGCTATGATAAGAACTAATGATAAAGGCTAATGAAAGAACTACGTTTCTTCTTAGGGTTAGTTCTAGGGTTTGCCTTAGGGCAATGTTTAGAGCTAGGGTTAGTGTTAGGGGCCGAGTCAGTGTCAGGGTTATTTCTAGGGTTAGTGTTAGGACTCAAATTAGGGCTAGGTTTAGGACTAGGTGTAGCTTTAGGGTTTGGTTTAGGTTAAAGGTTAGGGTTATGGCTCAGTTTCGTTTTAGGATTAGGGTAGATTTAGGGCTAGTTTTCCAATTAGCATTGGAGTTAGGGCTAGTGTTAGGGTGAGGTTTATACTTAATTTTAGTTTTAGATCCAGGCTTAAGCCTTGGGCGAAGATAGGGCTAAGTTTGGGCCTAGGGATAGGGCTAGCGTTTGAGTTATGGTAAGGAATAGGTTTAGAACAAGGGATAAGGCTAGGGCAGGAGTTAGAATTAGTCTTAGGGATAGGCATAGGGTGATTTTTACTGTTATGGCTAAATTAGGGCTAGGAATAGTGCTAGGGTTAGTGTTAGATTTAGGCCTAGGTTTAGGGCTAGGGTTAGGGTTAGCATTAGGGTTAGGGTAAGGTATGATGTTACAGATATGTTTAGTCCTAGGACAAGGGATAAAATTAGGGTTAGGGCTAGGGTTAAAATTAGGTTCAGGATTAAGGCTAGGCTTAGAACTTTGGATTAGGTCTAGGGCTAGGGCTAATTTCAGGTCTAGGGTTAAAGTTAGGCTAGGGTTAGGGATAGGGCTATGACTCAGTTTTGTTTTAGAACTAGGCCTAGGGATAGGGCTAGATTTATGATTAGCGATAGTGTTAGGACTAGTGGTAGGGGGAAGTTTAGGCTTAGATTTATTGTTATGGTTAGATTTGGTTTAGGGCTATGGCTAGGATTAAGGCTAAGGTTAGGGCTATTGTTAGGGTTATGGTAATGGATAGGGTTAGAACTAGAAATAGGGCTAGGGTGACAGTTCGAGTAAGTCTTTGGCCTAGGGTTAGGGGTAGGTTTAGGGTTAGGGCTAAATTAGGGCTAGAATTAGCGCTAGGGTTAGTGTTAGGTTTAGGCCTATGGTTAGGTTTAGGTTTAGTTTTAGGGTTAGAATTAGGTTTACAGGAAGGGATAGGGATATAACTAGTTTAGGTCTGTGGTGAGTGTTACAATTAGGTTTATGAGCAAGGTTAGGATTTGGGTTAGGATTCAGGATAGGTTTGGGGTTAAGCTGAGGGTTTGTGTTAGGGTTAGGGCTAGGATTAGGGCTCGGGCTAATGTTTGGTCTAGGTTTATGTTTGGTATTAGTTTTAGTGTTAGGTTATGGCTATGTCTAGTATAAGGGTTAGGTTTAGGGTAGGGGTCAGGTTTAGAGCTAGGTGTATTATTAGGGTCAGTGTCTGGGTAGGGTTTGATTTTGGTTAAGTTTTAGGGTTAAGGATTGAATTAGCTTCAGGGTTAGTGTTACAGATAGGGTAATGGATAGGATTAGGTTTATGGTTCTGGTTAGGTTTAGAATAATGTATCAGGTTAGTGTTAGCAATAGGATTATCGTTAGGCCTAGTGATAGCATTTGGGTTAGGCTTATCTTTAGGGTAATGGATAGGGTTAGGTTAGGGTCTTGGGTTAGGTTTAGGTTTAGGGCTATGTTTAGACTAAGGATTAGAGTTTGAGCCAGAGTTAGGGCTAGGGTGAGGGTTAGCATTAGGTTTAGGTCTAAGGTTATGGTTAGGGTTATGATTAGGGCTAGGTTTAGGGCTAGGATAAGGGCTAGGTTTTGTGTGAGGTTTAGGGCTAACATTAGGGCTTTGGGTAAAGTAAGAGCTAGGGATATGGTTATGGCTAGTGTTAGGGTCAGGGTTATGTATAAGTCTAGTGTTAGGGTTAGGTTTTGGTTTAGGATAAGTTTTAGAGCTAGGGTTGCTATTAGGTTAAAGGTCATTGTTGGGTTACGGTTAGTATTATGTTTAGGGCCACAATTAGGACTAGCGTTTGGTCTAGTGATAGGTTTAGTCTTTACATTAGGTTAAGGGTTATTGACAGGGCTAATGTTAGGTTGTTTTTAGGGCTAAGGCTAGATTTATGACTATATTTAGGATTAGGTTTGGTCTAGTGCTAGTGTTACTGTTAGGTTTAGGTATAGGTTTACTGGTAGGGGTAGAGTTAGGGTCTGGTTTAGGGTTAGTGTCAGGTTTAGATCTAGGGTTAGTGTTAGGGTCAGAATAAGGGCCAGGGTTTGGGTTAGGGCTAGAGCTTGAATAAGGCCTAGTGTTAGGACTAGTAATAGAGTTAGGGATGGAGATAGGCTAAGGATTAATGTTAGGTCTAGGGTAGCATTAGGGTGAGGGTTTGGCTTAGGGTAAGGGATAGGATTATCCGTAGGGTTAGGATTAGTGGTAGGGTTAGGGATAGGGTTAGGGTTAGGGTTAGTCTTAGAGTTAAACCTAGGGTTAAGGCTCAGATTAGCACTAAAATATGTATTAGCATTAGGGCTATGGGTAATGAAAAACTTGGTTTCTGATTAGGGCTACTTCTTGGTTTAGCATTAAGACAATGTTTAGAGCTAGGGTTAGTTTTAGGATCCAAGTCATGATCAGGGTTACTCCTAGGGTTAGGTTTAGCACTCAAATTATGGCAAGATTTAGGGCTAGGTTTAGGGTTAGTGTTTGGTTTTGGTTAAGGGTTAGGGTTAGGTTTATGGCTCAGTTTTGTTTTAGGGCTAGGTATGCATTAGGGCTAGTTTTCCAATTAGCAATGCTGTTAGGGCTAGTGTTAGGGTCAGATTTAGGCTTAAGGTTAGGGCTTGATCCAGGGTTAGGTGTAGGGCAAAGGTTAGGGCTAAGGTTGGGGCTAGGATAGTGCTAGGTTTTGAGTTATGGTAAAGGATATGTTTAGAACTAGGTATAGGGCTAGGGCGAGAGTTAGAGTTAGTCTTAGGGATAGGGATAGGGTTAGTTTTAGTGTTAGGCCTAAATTAGGGCTAGGATTAGTACTAGGTTTAGTGTTCTGTTTAGGCCAATGTTTAGGGATAGGGATAAGGTTAGTGTTAGTGTTAGGGTAAGGTATGATGTTACAGCTATGTTTAGTGCTAGGACAAGGGATAAAATTAGGGATAGGCCTGGGGTTATATCAGGGTAAGGATTAAGACTGGGCTTAGAACTAGGATTAGGGTAGGGATAGGGCTCATGTCAGGTCTAGGGTTAAGGTTAGGTAGGGTTAGTTATAAGGCTATGGCTCAGTTTTGTTTTAGAACTAAGCCTAGGGTTAGGGCTACTTTTATGTTTAGCGATAGTGTTAGAGCTAATGGTAGGGTGAAGTTTAGGCTTAGATTTATTGTTATGGTTAGATCTAGGTTTAGGGCTATGGCTAGGGTTAGGGCTAAGTTTAGGGCTAATGTTAGGGTTATGGTAACAGATAGGGTTAGAACTAAAAATAGGGCTAGGTTGAGAGTTCGAGTTAGTCTTTGGGCTAAGGTTAGGGGTAAGTTTGGGGTAGGGCTAAATTAGGGTAGGATTAGCACTAGGGTAAGTGTTAGGGTTAGGGCTAAGGTTAGGGTTAGTGTTAGTGTTAGGGTTAGGGGAAGGGATAGTGTTATATCTAGCTTTAGGTCTAGGGCAAGGGTTAGAATTAGGATTAGGATTAAGGTTATGTTTTGGGTTAGGATTAAGACTAGGTTTAAGGCTAGGCTTAAGATTTGTGTTAGGATAAGGCTAGGAGTAGAGCTAGGGCTAATATCAAGTCTCAGTTTATGGTTAGTATTAGTTTTAGTGTTAGGTTATGGCTATGTCTACTGTAAGGTTTAGGTGCAAGGTAAGGGTCAAGTTTAGAGCTAGGTGTATTATTAGGGTCATGGTTCAGGGTAGGGTTTGATTCAGTTTACGATTTAGGGTTAATGCTTGAATTAGCGGTGGGTTCTGTTTAGGGATAGGGTAATGGATAGAATTAGGTTTATGGTTCTGGATAGGTTTAGAGTAATGTTTAGGGTAAATGTTAACGATAGGGTTATTGTTAGGCATAGGGTTAGTATTTGGGTTAGGCATTACTTTACATTAATGAATAGGGTTAGAGCTAAGATTAGTGGTAGGTTTAAGGTTAGGATAAGGGTTAGGATTAGTGTTAGGCCTAGGGATAATATTAGGGTTCGGGTTAGGGTAACTGTAGGCATTTGAACTAGGGCTATGGCTAGGGCTTGGTTTAGGTTTTAAGTCAAGGCTAGTGTTAGTTTTAGGGTTAGGGTTATCTTTAGGCTAAGGATTAGAGTTTGAGCTAGGGTTAGGGCTAGGGCTAGGGTTAGCATTAGGGTTAGGTCTAAAGTTATGGTTAGGGTTATGATTAGGGCTAGGTTTAGGGCTAGGATAAGGACTAGGTTTTGTGTGATGTTTAGGGCTAATGTTTGGGCTTGGGTAATGTAAGAGTGAAGGATATGCTTATGGCTAGTTTTAGGGTAAGGGTTATGGATAAGTCTAGTGTTAGGGTTAGGTTTTGGTTTAGGATAAGGTTTAGAGCTAGGGTTTCTATTAGATTGAGGGTCATTGTTGGGTTAGGGTTAGTTTTATGGTTAGGGCCACAATTTGAACTAGTGTTTGGTCTAGTGATAGGTTTAGTCTTTATGTTAGGTTGAGGGTTATTGTTAGGGCAAGTGCTAGGTTTTTGTTTAGGGCTAGGGCTAGATTTATGACTCTATTTAAAATTAGGTTTGTCTAGTGCTAGTGTTACTGTTAGGTTTAGGTGTAGGTTTACCAGTAGAGGTAGTGTTAGGGTTCGGTTTAAGGTTAGAGTCAGGTTTAGATCAAGGGTTAATGTTAGGGTCAGAAAAGGGTCAGAGTTAGGGTTAGGGTTAGAGCTAGAATGAGGGCTGTGTTTAGGAAGTAATAGAGTTAGGGTTTGGGGAAGGCTAAGAATTATGGTTAGAACTAGGGTAGCATTAGAATGAGGATTTGGCTTAAGGTAAAATATAGGGTTAGAGGTAGTGCTAGGGTTAGGGTAAGGTTTAGGGTTAGTGTTAGAGTTCGGGTTAGGGTTAGCGTTAGTGTTTGGTTTTGGATTATAGTTAGGTTAAGGGTTAGTGTTAGGGTTAGTGTTAGGTTTACAGTTAGGGTTAGTGTTAGGGTCAGGGATAGTATTCAGGTTAGGGTTAAGGTTAGGGTAAGGTTTAGGGTTAGGATTAGGTTTAGGGTTAGGTTTATTCTTAGGGTTAAAATTAGGGTTAGGATTAGTGTTAGGGTTACGGTTAGGTTTAAGGTTACGGTTAGTTTTAGGGTTAGTGTTAGGATTTGTAATAGGTTTAGGGATTGGGTTAGGGTTACAGTTAAGATTAAGGTTACATTTAGGGTTAGGGTTAGTGTTAGGGTTACGCTAAGGATTAGGGTTAGTGTTAGGTTTAAGGTTAGTGTTTGTGATAGGGTTAGGTTTAGGGTTAGGGTTCAGGTTAGGGTTTGGATTAGTTTTAGAGTAAGGGTTAGAGTTAGGTTTAGGGTTAGTTTTTGTGTTAGGGTTAGGTTTTGGGTTAGCGTTAGGGTTAGATTTAGTGTTAGCATTAAGGTTAGGGTTAGTGTTATGGTTAGGGTTGTGGTTAGGATTAATGTTAGTGTTACAGTTAGGGTTAGGGTTATTGTTAGTGTTAGGTTTAGTCTTATAGTTAGGGTTAGTGTTAGTTATAGAGTTATCGATGGGTTTAGGATTTGTGTAAGGTTTAGATTGAAAGTTAGTCTTAGGGTTAGTGTTAGAGTTAGTGTTAGGGTTAGGGTTAGGCAAGGATTAGGGTTAGGGTTAGGTTAGGGTTAGGGTTAAGGTTAGTGTTTGTGTTAGGGTGAGGGTTAAAGTTAGGGTTTATATTAGGGTTATTGTTAGGATATGGGTTATTGTTAGGGTTAAGGTTAGGGTTACAGTTAGGGTTCATGTTAAGGTTAGGTTTGGGGTTAGTGTTAGGGTAAGGTGTAGGTTTACGGTTAAGGTTAGGTTAGTGTTACATTTAGGGTTAGGGTTTAGTTTAGAATCAGTGTTTGGGTTGGGGTTACAATTAGGTTTATGGTTACTGTTAGAGTTAGGGTTAGATTTAGTGTTAAGGTTAGGGTTAGGTTTATGGTGAGGTTTAGTGTTAGGGTTAGTTTTAGGTTTAGTGTTAGGTTAAGTTTTAGGATTAGGGTTAGCGTTAGTGTTCGGGTTGGGGTTTGTGTTAGGGTTTGTGTTAGGGTTAGCTTTAGGGTTAGGGTTCATTTTACTGTTAGGATTAGGTTTAGGGTTAGGGTTGTGGTTTGGGTTAGTATTAGTGTTAGGTTTAAGGTTAGGGTTACCATTAGTGTTTGGGTTAGGATTATAGTTATGATTAGGGTTAGTGTTAAGTTTAGGGTTAGGGTTAGTGTTAGGTTTAGGGTTAGGATTAGATGAGTGTTAGGGTTAGGGTAACGGTTAAGGCTAACCTTAACTCTTAGTGTTAGGGTTAGGTTCAGGGTTAGTGTTAGTGTTAGGGTTAGGGTTAGGGTTAGGTTTAGTGACAAGGTTAGGTTTATGGTTAGGTTACGGTTTGTGTTAGATTTAGTGTTAGGGTTAGGGTTACTGTTAGGATTAGGTTTAGGTTTAGGGTTAGGGTAATGGTTAGTGTTAGGGTTACGATTATTGTATGTGTTAGAGTTAGGATTAGTGTTAGTGCTAGGGTTAGGGTTAGAGTTAAGGTTACTGTTATGGTAAGGGTTAGGGTTTGTGTTAGGGTAAGGGTTAGGGTTAGGGTTAGGGTTATGATTAGGATTATCATTAGGGTTAAAAATAGGGTTAGGGTTAGTGTTAGGGTTAAGGTTAGCGTTAGGAGTAGTGTAAAATTTAGGGTTAGGGTTAGGGTTAGCATTGGTGTTAGGATTAGAATTGGTGTTATGGTTATTTTTAGGGTTAGAGTTAAGATTCGGTATAGTGTTAAAGTTAGTGTTAGTGTTAGGTTTAGAGTTAGTATTATGGATAGCATTACAAATACAGTTAAGGGTAGGGTTATTGTTAGCATTAGGGTTAGGTTTAGGGTTAGTTTTATTGTTTGGGTTATGGTTATGGTTAAGTTTAATGTTATGGTTAGTGTTAGGTTTATGGTTAGGGTTAGGGTTAAGTTTAATATTCAGGTTATGGTTACAGTTACAGGAAGCTTTATGGTTTTTGTTAGTGTTAGGGTTAAGATTAGGGTTAGGTTTAGTGCTATGGTTAGGGTTAGGCTTAGGGTTAGTTTTAGGTTTAGTGTTAAGGATAGGGTTATGCTTAGGTTTAGGGTTAGTGTTAGGTGTAGTGTTAGGGTTAGTATTAGGGTTAGTGTTAGGGTTAGAGTTAGTGTTAGGGTTGGGTTTAGGGTTAATATTAGGGTTACTGTTAAGGTTAGGTTAGTGTTTGTGACAGGGTTAGGGATAAGGTTATTGTTAGGGTTATGGTTAAGATTAGAGTTAGATTCAGCATTAGACATAGGTTTACAGTTAGGGTTAGGCTTAGTGTGCGGTTTAGGGTTAGGGTTAGTGTTACAGTTAGTTATAGTCTTAGGGTTGGGATTAGGGTTAGTGTTAGGTTTAGGTTCAGGGTTAATCTTAGTGTTAGTGTAAGGGTTACGGTTAGGTAAGGGTTAGGGTTAAAGTAAGGTTAGGGTTAGGGTTAGGGTTTGGTTAGAATTTGTGTTAGTGTTAGCGTTCGGGTTACGGTTTGTGTTAGGGTTAGGGTTAGAGTGTAGGTTAGTGTTAGGGTTACAGTTAGTGTTAGGTTTAGGGTTCGTGTTAGAGTTTCAGATAGGGTAAGTTTTAGGGTTAGTTGTAGGTATATGGTTAGGATTAGGGTTAGTGTTACAGTTAGAATTAGGGTTAGGTTAAGATTAGTGTTTGGGTTAGTGTTAGAGTTAGGTTTTGGCTTAGTGTTAGCGTTAGGTTACAGTAAGTGTTAGGGTTAGTGTTACAATTAATGTGAGGTTTAGTGTTAGTGTTAGGATTAGGGTTCATGTGAGTGTTAGGGTTAGGGTTGGGGTTAGTATTAGAGTTAGGTTTAGGTTTAGGCTTATTGTAAGGGTTAGGGTTAGTGTTAGTTTTAGGGTTAGGGATAGAGTTAGGGTTAGGGATATGTTTAGGATTAGTTTTAGAGTTAGGGCTGGGGATAGGGTTAGGGTTAGTGTTAGGCTTAGGGTTAAGGTTAAATTTAATGTTAGTGTTAGGGTTAGTGTTATGGTTTGTGTTAGGGTAAGTGTTAAGGTTAATGTTAGGGTTAGGTATAGGTTTTGTTTTAGGGTTAGTTGTAGACTTAGGCTTACAGTTTGGATTAGGGTTAGAGTTAGTGTTAGGATTAGTGCTAGGGTTAGTGTTAGGGATAGAGTAAGGGTTTGGGTTAACGATAGTCTTAATGTTAGGGACAGATTTAGGGTTAGGGTTAGGGTTAGGGTTAATATTAGGGTTAGTGTTACTGTTATGGCTATGGTTAAAGTTCGGTTTAGGGTTAGTGAAAGTGTTAGGCTTAGGGTTAGGGCTAGTCTTAGGGTTAGTGTTAATGTTAGGGTTAGGTTTAGATTTAGTATTGGGGTTATGGTTAGGTTTATGGTTAGTGTTAGTTTTAGGGTTAGGATTAGGGTTCATGTTAGCATTACAGTTAGTGTTAAGTTTAGGGTTCGTGTTAGGGATATTGTAGGGTTAGTGTTAGGTTTAGGGTTAGGGTTAGGTTTAGGGTTAGTCTTACTGTTAGGGTTAGGCTTAAGTTTAATGTTTCAGTTAGCATTAGTGTTAGGTTTAGTGTTAAATTCAGGGTTAGGGTTACTGATAGGGTGAGGTTTAGGGTTAGTATTACCATTCAGATTGAGGTTATGTTGAGGGTTAGGATTAGGGTTAGGGTGAGGGTTAGTGTTAATTTTAGGGTTAGAGTCAGGGTTAAAGTTAGGGTTAGGTTTAGTGTTAAATTTAGGGTTAAGAGTAATGTTAGGGTTGGTGTTTCAGGTAGGATTAGTGTAATGGTTAGTTTTAGGGTTAGTGTTATAGTTAAGGTTAGAATTTGGCTTAGGTGTAAGGTTGTTGGCAGAGTTAGGTTTAGGGTTCGTGTAAAGATTATGTTTACGTTTAGGTTAGGTTTAGTGTTAGGGTTAGTGTTAGTGTTAGGGTTCGGGATAGTGTTAAGATTAGGGATAGTTTTAGGGTTAGGGTTAGGTTAGGTTAGGTTTAGGTTTAGTGTTGTGGTTAGGGTTAGGGCTAGGTTTAAGGTTGGTGATAGGGTTAGTGTTAGGGTTAGTTTTAGTGTTATGTAAGGGTTAGGGTTAGTGTTAGGGTTCTGGTTAGGCTTAATTTTAGTTTTAGAGTTAGTGTTAGAATTATAGTTATGGTTAGTGTTAGGGTTAGCGTTAGGGTTTGTGTTAGATTCAGGTTTAGGTTTAGGGTTTCTGTTAAGATTGGGCTTAGTTTAGTGTTAGGATTAGGGTTTGGGTTAGTGTTATGGTTAGTGTTAGGGTTAGTCTTTCATTTAGGATTAGGGTTAGGTTTAATGTTAGTGTTAGGGTTAGGGTTAGGGTTATTATTAGGTTTAGATTTAGGGTTAGTGTTAGTGACAGGGTTAGTGTTAGTGTTAGGGTTATGGTTAGTTTTAGGGTTAGGGTTAGTCTTAGTGTTAGGGTTAGTGTAGGTTTAGGGATAAGGTTAGGTTAGTTAGAGAATTATGTTTAGCATTTGAGTAAGGTTTCATGTTAGGTTTACTTTTAGGGTTATTGTTAGGGTTAGCCTTAGGATTAGGTTTATGGTTAGTGTGAGGGTTAGGTTTAGTATTAGGATTAGTGTTAGGGTTCGTGTTAGGGTTAGGGTTAGCTTTAGTGTTAGGTTTAGGTTTAGTGTTAAAGTTAGTGGTAGTGTTATGGTTAGGTTTAGGTATAGTGTTAGGTTTAGGGATATGTTTTGGTTTAGTGTTAGGTTTAGGGTTAGGGTTACATTTAGTGTTACAGTTAGTGTTAGAGTTAGAGTTAGGGTTAGGTTTAGAGTTAGGGTTAGGTTTAGTGTTAGGGTTAGATTTAGGGTTAGGTAAGGGTTAGGGTTAGGGTTAGGTTAGGTTTAGGGTTATGGTTTGGGTTAAGTTTTGTGTTAGGATTAGGGTTAAGGTTAAAGTTAGGTTTAAGATTAGGGTTAGATTTAGGGTTAGTTTTAGAGTTAAAGTTAGGGTAAGGTTTAGAATTAGTGTTAGGGTTACATAAGGGTTAGGGTTAGGGTTAGGGTAAGTTTTAGCGTTACTGTTAGGGTTAGGGTTAGTGTTACGGTTAGTGTTAGGGTTAGGATTAGGGATAGTGTTAGTGCTCGAGTTAGGGTTAAGGTTAGGGTAAGGTTGAGGGTTAGAGTTAGGTTTAGGTTTCAGGTTAGGTTTAGTGTTAGTGTTTGTGTTAGGGTTATGGTGAGGGTGAGGGTTAGGGTTAAGTTAGGCTTAGTTTTAGGCTTAATGTTAGAGTTTGTTTTAGGTTTAGTGTTAGTATTTGGGTTAGGGTTACAGTTCAGATTAGGGTTAGGTTTAGTGTTAGGTAAAGTGTTATGGTTAGTGTTAGGGTTAGGGATAGTGTCAGTGTTAGTGTTAGTGTTAGGGTTAAGTTTAGGGTTATTGTTAGGGTTAGAGTTATGGTGAGTGTTAGGTTTAGGGTTAGAATTAGGTTTATGGATAGCGTTAGTTTGAGTGTTTAAGTTAAATTTAGGGTTAGGGTTATGGATAGTCTTAGGATTAGGGATGTATTTAGGGTTAGTGTTAGGCTGAGGTTCAGGGTTAATGTTACATTTAGGGTTAGTGTTAGTTTTAGCGTCAGTGTAAGGGTTAGCTTTAGGGATAGGTTTAGTGTTAGGATAAGGGTTAGTTTCAGGGTTAGGGTTAGTGTTATTTTTAGGTTAGGGTTAGGGTTAGTGTTAGTATTAGGTTTAGGGTTAGGGTTAGGGGTAGTGATAGGTTTAGGGTTATATTTATGTTTAGTATTAGTGATAGGGTTAGGATTCAGTTTGGGTTTAAGGTTAGAATTTGTGTTAAAGTTAGTGGTAGTGTTAGAAATATTGTTAAGGTGAGTGTTAGGGTTAATGTTAGGGTTAGGGTTAGGTTTAGGTTTAGGGTTATTTTTAGCGTGAGGGTTAGCGTTAGGGTAAGTGTTAGGTTTAGGTTTACGGTTTGTGATAGAAGTAGTGTTAGGGATAGGGTTATTGTTAAGGTTAGTGTTAGGGTGAGTGTTACGTTTAGGGTTATGATGACAGCTATGGTTAAGATTCAGGTTATGGTTAGGTTTAGGGTTAGGTTTAGAGTTCTTGTTAAAGTTACAGTTAAGGTTAGGTTAGGGCTCTTGTTAGGAATATATTTAGGGTTAGTGTTATATTTAGTTTAGGGTTATGGTTAAGTTTAGAGTTAAAATAATGCTTTTGTTAGGGTTAGTATTAGGGTTAGGGTTAGGGTTCGGGTTAGTGTTAGGTATAGGGTGAGGGTTAAATTTAGGGCTACGCTTAGTGTTAAGATTAGGTTTAGGTTTGTGTAAGGGTTAGGGTTAGGTTTAGGGTTACGGTTAGGGTTAGGTTTAAGTTTGTAGTTAGGGTTAGCATTAGGGGGTAATGTTTAGGGTTAAGGTTAAAGTTAGGGTTAGGGTTAGGGTTACGGTTAGGGTTAGGATGAGGATTAGCGTTAGCATTAGTTTTAGGGTTAGGGTTAGGCTTAGGGTTAGTGATAGAGTAATGGTTAGAATTAGGGTTAGTGTTTGTGTTAGAGTTATGGTTAGGTTAGGGTTAGGATTACTTTAGGGTAAGTGTTATGGTTAGGGTTTGTCTTAGGTTAGGGATAGGATTAGAGTTACGCTTAGGTTTAGGGTTTGGGTTCATGTTCGAGTTAGGGTTTGTGTTTGGGTTAGTGTTAGGGTTAGGGTTAGTGTTGGAGTTAGGGTTAGCTTTAGGTTTAGTGTTAGGGTTAGGGCTAGGTTTACAGTTTGTGTTAGTTTTAGGGTTAGAATTTTGGTTAGAGACATTTTTAGTGTTAGGGTTAGGATTAGTGTTAGAGTTAAGTTTATTTTTAGGTTTAGGTTTATGGTTAGTCTTAAAGTTAGGGTTAGTGTAGGCTTAGGGTTAGGGTTAGGTAAGTGATAGGGTTAGGTTTAGTGTTCTGATTGCGTTTCGTGTTAGGGTTATGGTTAGGGTTAGTGTTAAGGTTAGGGTTAAGATTAGGTTTAGGGTTAATGTTAGGGTTAGGGTTAGGGTTAGTGTTAGTAATAGGGTTAGTGTTAGGTTATTGTTAAGATTAGGGTTAGGGTTCCTGTTAGTGTTAGTTTTAGCGATACGGATAGGGTTAGGTTTAGCGTTAGGGTTAGTGTTAGTATTAGGTTTACGGTTAGTGTTAGGTATAGTGTTACATTTAGGGATAGGTTTAGGGTTAGTGATAGTATTAGGGTTACTGTTAGTGTTAGGTATAGTGTTAGGTTTAGGGATATGTTTAGGGTTAGTGTTACAGTTAGGATGAGGGTTAAAATTAGGGTTTGTGTTAGGGTTAGGGTTAGTTTTTGCTTTAGTTTCATGGTTAGTGTTAGAGTTAGGGTTAGAATTCGGTAATGTAAGGGTTAGGGTTGGGTTAGTTTTAGGGTTATGGTTTGTGTTAGGGTTTGAATTAGGCTTAGAGTTAGGGTTAGGGTTACTGTTAGGTGTAGGGTAAGGTTTAGGGTTAGTGTTAGTGTTAGGGTTAGCATTAGGTTTAGGGTTAGGGTTAGGGTAAGTTTTACGGTTAAGGGTTAGTGTTAGGGTTAGTGATAGAGATAGGTTTAGGTCTTGAGTTAGGAATAGGTTTAGGTTAAAGTTTAAAGTTAGGATTAGGTTAAGTTTTAAGGTTAGGTTTAGTGTTTAGGTTTGGGTTCGGTTAGGGTTAGGGTTAGGTTAGGGTAAGTTTTAGGCTTGGTGTTAGGTTTTGTTTTGGTGTAGGGTTAATATTAGGGTTAGGGATATAGTTTGGATTAGGGTTAGGTTTAGGTTTAGGGTTATTGTTTTTGTTAGGTTTAGGTTTAGAGTTAGGGTTATTGTTAGTGTTGGGGTTATTGTTAGAGTTATATTAAGGGTTAGGTTTAAGGTTAGTGTTACGGTTAGAAATAGGGTTAGGGTTAGTGTTAGGATTAGGGTTAGGGTTCATGTTATGGTTAGGGTTAAGGTGAGTGTTAGTGTAAGGGTAAGGTTTAGGGTTAGGGTAAGTTCTAGTGCTTGGGTTAAAGTTAGTGTTAGTTTTATTTATAGTGTTAGCTTTAGGGATAGGTTTAGTGTTAGTCTTAGGGTTAGGGTTACTGTTATGGTTAGGATTATGGTTAGGTTTAGTTTTAGTGTTAGGTTTAGTGTTAAGGATATGTTTATTAATAGGGTAAGTGTTAGTTTTAGGGTTAGTGTTAAGTTTAGGTTAATTTTTAAGATTAGGGTTGGTGTTCCTGTTAGGTTAGTGTTAGGGTTAGGGTTAGTGTTAGTGTTCAGGTTAGGGTTAGGGTTAGAATTAGTGATAGGTTTAGGGTTATGTTTAGGGTTAGTGTTAGTGATAGGGTTAGGGTTGAGGTTAGGTTTAGTGTTAGGTAAGGGTTAGAATTAGTGTTAGTGTTAGTGTTAGTGTTAGGGATCCGGTTAAGGTTCGTGTTAGGGTTACTGTTAGGTTAGGATTGGTGTTAGGTTTAGGTTAGGGTTAGGGTTAGGATTGGGGTAAGAGTTAGGGTGAGGGTTATGGTTACAGATAGAGTTAGTGTTAGGCTTAGGGTTCGGGTTAGTGTTAGGGTTAGGGTTAGTGTTATGGTTAGTGTTAGGTTTAGTGTTAGGGTTTGTGTTAGGGTGAAGTTTAGGGTTAGAGTCAGGTTTATGGTTAGGGTTAGTGTTAATTTTATGGATAGTATTAGGGGAAGAGCTGCCTGTTTGATTTCCACATCCATTTCCATTTACCCATAGGTGTCAAAATGAAGTGAAACCTTAAAATACAAAGTGTTCATGATAGTGAACCTTTAAATTGAGAAGAACATACCTTGGAAGCATACTAAGGCTAGATAAAAGATGACTCCTGCCCAGTATCAAAGAAATTTGAACAGAACTATCTCTCACCCTAACATTACCTCTAACCCTAGCCCTAGCCATTACCCTAAACCTAACATTAACCCTAACCTGATTAGAGAACCATTGATCCTAGAATTCCCGCCCTTGGGGAGCCTTGTGGGGCAAGCTAAGTGATGAATCCTACGCAACATCAAACAAATCTGACCAAATAATTATGGGAGGTATTTCAGTACATGTATATTTTCCTGTTTTCTCCTAAAGGGCTCTCAGATTAAGTTGTTTTTGCATGCTTAAGCATAGGCCTACTATTACAAGGAACATACCAAAGTCCCTACAGGGAACTGATGGAGTGTGTGAAGTTTCAAGCATCTAGCACAAACCCTGTTTGATTTTCAAGTCCATTAACTACCCCGCATAGGTCAAAATGAATTGAAATCTTAAAATACAAAATGTTCCTGACAGCAAACCTGTGAATGGAGAAGGCCTAAACCTGTGCAACAGAGTAAATCTAGCTAAAAGATAAATCCTGCAAAGTATCAAAGAATTTTGAATAAAACTAACTATAAACCTTACACTAGCTGTCACCCTAGCTCTTCCCCTAACCTTAACTTTTTATGAAACTTTTGACCATAGAATTTCCAAACTTGGGTCTCCTAGTGGGAAAAGATAAAGGATGAATGCTGCACGGTATCAAAGAAATTTGTCCAAAAATTGATGGAGTATATCAGTATACGTATATTTCCCTGTTATATCCTAAAGGACTCTTGGATAAAGTTGTTTCTACATGCTTCAGCATAGGCCTACTGTCACAAGAACAAACCAGAGATTGCTCACAGAGAATTGATGGAGTGTGAAGTTTCAAGCAGCTAGCACAAAACTGTTTGATTTCCAGGTCCATTTTCATTTACATTTATAGGACAAAATGAACTGAAACTTTAAAATACAAACTGTTTCTTACAGTGAACCATTGAACCTAGGAAGCCCAAACATGTGGAGTATAGTAAGGATAGGAGAAAAATGACTCCTGCACAGTATCAAAGAAATTTGAACAAAACTAACTCTATTCCTAATACTAGCTCTAACACTAGCCTTAACACTATCCTTAACACAAACCCTAACCTGTTTGAAAACCTGTTGATCCTAGATTATATCAGATGAATCCTATGCAGTATCAAAGAAATATGACCAAATAATTGAGGTGGTATTTCATTTCATGCATATTTCTCTGTTTTCTGCTAAAGGGCTCTCGGATAAACTTGTTTTTGCCATCTTCATCTTAGGGCTACTTTCACAAGGAACAAACCAGAGAGTTCCCACAGAGAACTGATTTAGTGTTTGAAATTTCAAGCAGCTAGCACCAACCAGGTTTGATTTCAACCTCCATTTTCATTTACCTATATAGGTTAATATGAAGTGAAACCTTAAAATACAGAGTGTCCCTGTTAGCGAACCATTAAAATGAGAAGGCCCAAGCCTGAGGAGCATATTAAGGCTAGGTAAAAGATGACTCCTTCCAAGTATTAATGAAATTTGTACAAAACTTACTCCCACACTAACACTACATCTAACCCTAGCCCTAACCCTAAACCAAACACTAACTCTAACCTGATTAGAGAACCATTGATTGTAGAAGTCACACACATGAAGAACTTTTTGGTGCAAGCTAAATAATGAATCCTACTCAGACAAAATAATTATGGGCATGCATGCATATTCCGTGCTTTTTCCTAAAGAGCTCTTGGATAAAGTTGTTTTTGCATGCTTCAGCTTAGGCCTACATTCAGAAGTAAATTGCCACAGTGTCTCCACAAAGAATTGAGGGTGTGTGTGTAGTTTCAAGCAGGTAATATAAACCCTGTTTGATTTCCAGGTACATTTACATTTACTCGTATATGTCAAAATGAAGGAAAATGAAAATATTAACAGTTCTGGACACCAAACTGTTGAACCTGAAGGCCTAAACTTGGGAAACAGAGTAAGGTTAGTTAAAGATGAATCCTGGATTGTATCAAAGAAATTTGAATAAAGTAACTCTAACCCTAACATTACCTCTAAACTGAGCCCTAATCTTAAGCCTAAACATTAACATAGCCCTATCCCTAACCCTAACTTTAACCCCAATTTTAACTGTAACCATTGCCCTAACCCTAGCTCTAACTCTATCCATTACCATAACTCTAACCCTAATCCTAATGCTAAATGTAGCCTTAACCCTAACATTTATCCTAGACCTGCTCTAACCTTAACCCTCGCCCTGGCCCTAAATCTAGTTCCAACCATAACACTTAGCCTAAACCTAACCCCAACACTAGGCCTAACCATAACCCTAACCCTAACAGTAACACTAGACTTGTCCTAACCATAAATGTAGCCCTAACCCTAGCTGTAATCCTATCTTTTACCCTAAACTTAAGCCTAACCCAAATGCTAACAATAGGACTAAACCTAACTGTATAGCTATTCCTAAGGCTACTCAAAAACATAAACATAATCTGAACCCTAAACCTAACCATATCCATTACTCTAAACCTAATGCTAATTTGAGCCTTAAACCCAAACCTTAACCAAAACCAATCCCTAATCCCGGCCCAGACCATAATAATACACCTAGCTGTAAACATGACCTTTACCCTAAACCTAAACCTTAGAGTAGACCTATTCATAACCAAACCCTAGAAATACCATTAACTGTAATTCTAGAGCTGACATTAGTCCTAGCCTTAATCCTAGCCCTAGCCCTAACACAAACCCTAATCAGAGCCGTAAACCTAGACTTAATCCTAACCCTCACCCTAACCCTATCCCAAGACATAATCCTAACCAAAACCGTAGCCCTAACCTTAAGTCTAACTGTATCCATTACCCTAAACATAACCCTTATCCTAATGTTAACCCTAAGATGAACCCTAACCCTATCACTATCTCCAAAACTATCAATTACCCTAAACATAACCTGAACCCTAAACCTAACCCTATCTTTACCCTAACCCTAACCCTAACTCTAATTTCAGCCATAACCCTAAATGCAAACCTAAACCAAGCCCTAACACTGACCCTGGCCCTAATATTTCCCCTAGCTGTAAACCTGACTCTTGTCCTATACATAACCCTTACAATAGACCTAGTCATAAATCTTCCCTAAAACTATCCCTAACTGTAACCCGAGACCTGACATTCGTCCTAGTCATAATTCTAGCCCTAACCCTAACACAAACCCTAGCCTTTATCCTAGCCCTAAACATAGCCTTAATTAGAATCCTAACCCAAATCTAGGCCTAACTCTGACACTAACCCTAGCCGTAATCTTAGCCCTAATTTAGCCCTATCCCTAACACTAGTCCTAAGACTAACTCTAACTCTCACATTAGACCTTTGACTCGTTCCTACCCTATTCCTTACTGTAACCCTAACCCTAGCCCTAACCCTTGCCTTATCCTTTGCCCTAGCACTAACTTTAGACAAAACCTAACTCTAAATTGAGCCCTAACCTGAAGATTAAGCCAAACCCTAACACTAGCCCAACCCATAATACTAATCATAAAACTAGCCCTAAACTTAGCCCTAACTCTAAAACAAAACCTAGCTATAGCTATAACACTAACCCTTAACCTAAACCAAAACCAAACCTTAAACCCTAGCCCTAACCCTAGCCCTAATATTAGTTGTAAGCCAACCCCTTAATCTAACCCTGAACCTGACACTGATCTTAACACTACTAAGTCTAAACATCACCCTAACCCTAAACAAAACCCTAACATGAACTCTAGCCTTAAAACCCTAAAACTAGCCTTAAACATCACCCTAGTACTTACATTAATCCTAACTTTAACCCTATCCCCAATTTAACAGAAAAAACAAGTCCTAATCCTAGCTTTAACCCTAGCACTATTCGTAACCATAAGCCTAGCCCTAAACCAATCTCTAACTCTAACCACTATGATAACCGAAACCATAACCCTAATGCTAACCCTAGGCATGAACCTAAACCTATCCCTAATCTTAACACAATCTATTACCCTGAACCTAATCTGAACCTAAACCTAAACCTATCATTACCCTAACCCTAACACTAACACTAATTCAAGCCCTAACTTTAAACCTTAACCAGCGGAGCACAACAGACACTAATATGGCAATATGTAAATCAATGGATGTGTAACTGATGTGATTCTGCAATCTGTGTATGGGGTGAAGGTGGGAGTTCATAACCCACTTGAATCAAAGTGTGGAATATGATATGTCAAGAAATTTGTAATGTTTTGAACAACCCACAATAAAAAATTAAAAAAAAAAAACCTTAACCTATCCAAAACGCTAACCCTGACCTTGACCTTAATAAAACCCCTATCTCTAAACTTGAAGATAACCTTACACCTAACCCTTATCCTGGATGTAGCCATAATACTAACCCTAAAACTATCTTTTACCATAATTCTGGACCTGAAATTAGCCCTAGCCCTAATCCTAGTCCAAAACCTAAAAGAAATCCTATCCCTCATCCTAGCCCTAAACCTAGCTTTAATCAAAACCTAACCATAACCGTACCCCAAACCCAAATTGTAACCCTCACCCTAACTCTATACCTAGATATAATGCCATCTCTTACCCTAAACTTAAACCTAACCCTAACCCTAACTCTAGGCTTAACCCAAAAAATAAACCTAGCCCTAATCCTAGCACTATTTTAGCCCTATCACTAATCCTAACACTAAACCTAGCCCTAAGAATCACTCTAACTCTCGTCCTATACATATCTCTAGTTCTAAGCCTATCCTTTACAATAACCCTATCCCTTGCCCTAACGCTTTCCCTATCCTTGGTCCCAGCCCTAACCCTAGATCTCACCCTAACTCCAAATCTAACCCTAAACCTAAGCCTAAGCTTAACACTTACACTATCTCTAAACCTAACCATAGGACTAAACCAAAACCAAGCAATAGTCCTAACCCTAAACATTAACTTAAACCAAACCCTAACACTAAACCTAGACCTATCCCTAGCCCTAATTCCAGTTCTAACACTAACTTTAAAACTAACACTGACCCTGACTCATATCCTAACCCTCAACCTAGCTCTAAACACCACCCTCACCCTCACCTTAAACCGTATGATAAGAATAATCCTAAAAATAATTTGAGTTCTATCCCTAACCCTAAAACAAACCCTGACTCTTATCCTAACACAAACCCTAGCTATAAATATCATGCTAAACCTAAACCTAAACCTAAGACTAAACCTAACCATAACACTAAAACTAACCTAATTTTAGCACTAGTTCTTACATTAGCCATGGCCCTAATCCTATCCCTAACCCAAACACTAGCCCTAATCCTAGATTTAACCCTAACTTTAATCCTAACCAGAGCCCTAAACCTAGCTCTAAACCAATCCCTTACACTTAGTAAACCCCAAAATCTAAGGGTAACCCTAGACCTAATCCTTAGGCTAACCAAAACCCTAACTTTATTAGTAGCCATAACGCTAGCTCTCATTCTAGCTCTAACCCTATCCCAAATTCTAACCCTAACCCTGAACCTTATACTGACCCTACCACTAATCCTAGATCTAACTCTAACCCTAACTATAACCCAAAACCTATGGTCATCCTATTCCTAGACCTAATCCTGAAGCTAACTCCCAGCCTAGCCCTAACCATAGCTCAGAACCTAACCCTTACGCTAAACAACTCTAAACCTGACCCTAGTTCTAACCCTCACCCTAACCCTAACTCAAGACGTAATCCTAACCATAATCCTAACCATAAATGTAACTCGAACTGTACCCATTACCCTAAATATTACCCTTTCGCTAATGTGACCCTAGGCCTAACCCTAACCCTATCACTATCCTCCAAACTGTCAATTACCCTAAACCTAACCTGAGCCCTAAACCTAACCTTATCATTACCCTAATGCTAAACCTAATGCTAATTTGAGCCCTAACCCTAAACTCAAACGTAAACCAAAGCCCAACACTGACCCTGACATTAATAATTCCCCTAGCTCTAAACCTGACTATTACCCTATACCTAACATTTACACTAGTCTTAGCCATAAACCTAACCATAAAATGATCCCTAACCATAACCCTAGACCTGACTTTAGCCCTAGCCATAATCCTAGCCCTAACCCTAGCACAAACTCTAGTCCTTACCCTAGCCTTAAACACAGCCTTATTATAACCCTAATCCTAACCCTAGACCTAACCCTAACACTAAACCTAACCCCAATCTTAGCCCTAATATGGCCCTATCCCTAACCCTAAACCTAACCCTAGCCCAAAGACTAACTCTAATTCTCACCCTAGCCCTAATTCTAGTTCTAACCCTATACTTTACTGGAAACCTAATCCTAGCCTGAACCTTAGATTTAACCCTAGCCTTATTCATATCCCTGGACATAACCCTAGATGTAACCCTGACACTGAATCTAACCCTAACAATAAGCCTAAGCCTAAAACTAACCCTAGCCCTAACCCTAAGTCTAATCCTAAAACTAGCTCTAACCTTAGCCCTAGCTCTAAAACAAAACCAAGCCATAGATCTAACCCTAATTCTTAACATATAGCAAGCCATAATCCTACAACTAGCCCTAACCCTAGCAATAATTTGAGTTTTAAGCTGAACCCTAAAACTAACCCTCACCTTGACTCTGAACTTAACACTAACCCTAGGTCTAAACATCATCCTAACCCTAAACCTAAACCTAACACTAGACTAAGTCCTAACCCCTAATATTAAAATTAGCCCTAATCATAACCCTAGTACTTACATTAGCTGTAACCCATACCCTAGCCCTAACTTAACCCAAATCCTAGCCCTATTCTGAGACCTAACCCTAGATTTAACTCTAAACCTAACTCTAACCCTATCACTAATTGTAACCATAAGCCTAGCTGTAACCCTAGCTCTAACCCTCTCCATTACTGTAACCATAACCCTAACCCTAATGCTAACCCTAGGCCTAAACCTAACACTATCCCTAATCTTCACCCGATCCATTACCCTAAATCTAACCTGAAACCTAAACCTAACCATATCATTAGGCTGATCCTAACCTTAATGCTAATTTGAGTCCTAACTTTCAAACTTAACCTATCCAAAACAGTAATCGTGACCATGACTCTAATAATACCCTTAGCTCTAAACTTGACCCTAACCCTAAATCTAAGGCTTACACAAGGCATATCCATAAAACTAAACATGAACTATATTTACCTGTAACCCTAGACCTGAAATTAGCCCTAACCATATTCTTTGCCCTAAACCTAGCCTTAATCTTAACCCGAACCATAACCCGAGCCCTAAACTTAATTCTAACCCTCATCCTAGCCCTAAACCTACATATAACCCCATCCCTTACCATAAACATAACCATAACCGTAAACCTAACCTTAACCCCTGACCTAACCCTAGGCCTAATACTAACACTAAGCCTAGCGCTAATCCTAGACTAATTTAATCTTATCCTAGCACTAACTCTAGCCCTAAACATAACTATAACTCTTAAAATAGCCCTAGCCCTAGTTCTATCCTTAGCCCTATCCTAATTCTAGATCTAAACCTAACTCTAAATCTAAACCTAACTCTAAATTTAACAGTAATCATAAGCCCAAGCAAATCCTAACACTACACCTAACCATAATGCTAATCCTAAAACTTGCTCTAGCCTTGGCCCTAGCCATAATAGAAAACCAAGCCATATCCCTAACCGAAACCCTTAACCTAAACCAAACAGAAACCTTACACCTAGCCCTAACCATAATTATAAAAATTACTCTGACCCTGACACTGACCCTAATGCTAATCCTAGCTCTAATCATCACACTAACTTAAATTAACCATAACACTAGACCTAGCCTTAACTGTAACCCTAAAACTAGCCTTAATTGTAACCCTAATTTGTACATTAGTCATTGTCCTAACCCTAGCATTAACCCTTACACAAATCCTACACTGTATTGAGCCCTAAACTTAGCTTTAATTCTAATCTTAACCTTAACCCTAGCCCTAAACCTAACCCTAACCCTATACCTAACCCTAGCTCTAACCCTATCCCTTACCCTAAGCCAAACCCTAACCCAAATGCTAACCCTGGTCCTAACCATAATCCTTAGCCAAACTTCAAATCTAACCATATTACTAATCTTAACCCTAGCACTCATTCTACCTGTAAACCCTAACCCTGACTCTTTAACATAAACCAAACACCAACCCTGACCCTAACCGTGACACAAATAATATTTCTAGCTCTAAAGCTGACCTTTAACATAAACCTAACCCTAACACTAGACCTAGCCATAACCTAACCCTAAAATTATCCATAACCATAACCCTAGACCTGATATTATCTCTAGCCCGAGACCTAGTCCTAACCCTATCAGAAAACCTACCCCTCATCCTACCCCTAATCTAGCCTTAATCCCAAACTGAACCAAAACCCTATGCCTAATCCTAATTCTAACCCCCACTCTAGCCCTAGACATAGCTATAACCGCACCAATTCACCTAAACTTAACCCTAAACCCAGTGCTAACCCTAACACTAGCCCAACCCCTAGGCTTAACCCTAACACATACCCTAGTACTAATCCTAGCCCTAATTTAGCCCTAAGCCTACTCCTAAGAATAACTCTAATTCTCACCCTAGACGTATCCCTAGTTCTAACCATATTCCTTACCATAACCCTAACCCTAGCCCTAACAATAGCATGAGCCCAACCCTAGATAAACCCTAACTCTAAATCTAACCCTAACCCTAAGCCTAAACTTCACTCTAACACTAGTCCAAACCCTGATGCTAATCCAAAATCTAGACTTAACCCTAGCCCTAGCCCTATAACAAAACTGAGCCATAGCCTAACCATAACCCTTAACCTAAACCATAACCTAACCCTAAACCTAGCACTAACTTTAGCCCTAATTTGAGTCCTAAACCTAACACTAAAATTAACCCTGACTCTGACACTGACCCTAAATATAACCCTTGCTCTAAACATCACCCTAACCCTAACCCTAATACTGCCACTAATTGTAACACTAGTTACACTAAGCCATAGCCATAACCCTAGCCCTAACCACACCCAAAACCTATCCCTTATTTAAAACATAATCCTAGTTTTAAATCAAAACCTAAACCTAGCCCTAAACTTTACCCTAAACCTAGCCAGATTCCTAACCATAACCCTAGCCTTATCACTAGCTCTAACCCTATCCATTACCCCAACCATAACCATAACCCTAATGGTAACCCTAGACCTAAACCTAAACTTATCGCTAACCCAAACCTTATTCATTAACCTAAACCTAACCTGAACCCTAAACCTAACCTTATCATTACCCTAATCCTAACCTTAATGTTAATTTGAGCTCTAATCCTAAACTTAACGTAAGCCAAACCCTAACTCTGACCCTTCCAGTAATAATATACCTAGTTCTAACCCTGACCCTATCCCAAACCTAAACCTTATACTAGACCTAGCCATAAATCTAACCCTAAAATTATTCCTAATGTAACCATAGACCTGACATTTGCCCAATAAGTAATCCTAGCTCTAACCTTAACACAAACAATAGCCCTAACCCAAACCCTAACCATAAACCTAGGTCTAATCATATCCATAACCTTAGCCCTAAATTTAGCTCTAACCCTATCAATTACCAGAAACATAGCCCTAATTCTAATGCTATCCCTAGGCCTAAATCTAATTCAATGCCTAAATGTAACCCTATCCATTATACTAAATCTAACCTGAACCCTAAACCTAACCCTATCATTACCCTAACAAAAACCCTTATGCTAATTTGAGCCCTAACCCTAAACCCTAACCTAAACAAAACCCTAAACATGACCCTGACCCGAATAATATTCCTAGCTCTAAATTTGACCCTTACCCTAAACATAAACATAAACCTAACCCTAAAACTATCCATAACTGTAACCCTAGAACTGACTTTTGCCCTAACACTAATCCTAGCCCTAACCAAAACACAAAACCTAGCCCTCATCCTAGACCTTAACCTAGCCATACTCATAACTGTAACGAAACCCTAGCCCTAACCCTAATTCTAAACTTCGTCCTAGACTTAAAACTAGCTCTAACCACATTATTTACACTAAAAATAACCCTAAGCCCAAAAGTAACCCTAAGCCTAAATGTAAACATAAACCTAGCCCTATTCCTAGCCCTAATTAAGCCCTATACCTAACCAAACCCTAAGTCTAGCCCTAAGACTAACTCTCACTCTCGCCCTAGACCTATCCCTAGTTCTAACCCTAATTTATCATAACCCTAATCCTAGTTATAAACCTAGAACTAATGCTAGCCATATCCTTAGCCCTAGGCCTAACCATAGATCTAATCCTAACTCTAAACCTAATACTAAACCTAACCCAAACACTAGTCCTAAACCTAATGCTAATTTTAAAACTAGCCCTAACCATAGTTCTAGCCCTAAAACAAAACCAAGCCATAGCCCTAACTTTAAAGCTTAACCTAAACCAAAACCTAACTCTACACCTAGCCCTAACCCTAGCCCTAATTCGAGTCCAAACCCTAACCCTAAAACTACCCCTGACCTTGATTTTTACCCTAATACTAACCCTAGCTCTAAACATCACCCTAATATTAAACCTAACCCTAAAAGTAGACCTAGTCCTAACCGCAATTTTATAACTAGCCCAAATTATTACTCTACTGCAAACATTGGCTGTAACTCTAAACCTAGCCTTAACTCTAACAAAAATTTAGCTTTAACTGAAACCTAACCCTAGCTTTAATACTAAACCTAATCCTAACACTAGCCCTAACCCTACCTTAAATGTAGCCCTAATCCTATGTCTCACCCTATCCCTTACCCTAAGCCAACCCTAACCCTAATGCTAACCCTAGAGCTAACCCTAATCCTATTATTAGTCCTAACCCTAGCAATCATTCTAAATCTAACCACAACTCAAACCTGACACTTATTCTGACTCTAATGGTAACTGTAGGTCTAAACCTGACCCTAACCCTATACCTGAACCCTAACACTAGCACTAGAAATAAACCTATTCCTAAACCTAACCC
Organism: Marmota marmota marmota; assembly: GCF_001458135.2. Taxonomy (NCBI): domain Eukaryota; kingdom Metazoa; phylum Chordata; class Mammalia; order Rodentia; family Sciuridae; genus Marmota; species Marmota marmota. Next base: position 252,912 of record NW_026005954.1, on the reverse strand, counting down.
TAACACTAGCCCTAGAACTAAACCTAATCCTAAATCTAGCCATATCTCTAGCCCTAGACATAAACAAAAACCTAGCCCTCGCCCTAATAATAAACCTTAACCTAACCCAAACACTAACCCTACCCTTAGACCTAACCCTAGTTATAATTCTGGCTTTAACCATAAAGTGAACTCTAACCTGAACACTGACCCTGACCCTAACACAAACTCTAGCTCCAAACATCATGCTAACACTAATCCTAACCCTAACATTTGACTTAGCCTTAACACTAACCTAAAAATTGGCCCTAATCATAACCCTAATTCATACATTAGCTGTAGCCCTAACACTAGCCCTAACCTAACCCCAAACCTGGCCCCAATCCGAGCACTAACCCTAGCTTTAACCCTAACACTAACCCTAGCCATAAGCCAATCCCTAACATTTTCCTAACCCTAGCTATTATCCTATTTGCTACCTTAAGCCAAACCATAAACCTAATGCTAACCCTAGTCCTAACCCTAATCCATAGCCTAACCCAAATCCTAACCTAAACTTATACTGATCCTAACACTAACCGTAGGTATAAACCTGACCCTAACCCGAACCTGAACCCTAACATTAGCCCTACCGGTAATCCTATTATTAAACCTAAGCATAACAATAGTCCTAAACCTAAACCTAATCCTAAATCTAGCCATAACTCTAGCCCTAGACCTAAAAACAACCTTGCCCTAGCCCTAACAATCACCCTTAACATAACCCAAACACTAACTCTACTTCTAGACCTAACCCTAGTCCTAATTCTGTCACTAATCTCAACACTGACTCTAACATGAACACTGAACCTGACCTAGCTCCAAAGCACAGCCTAACTCAAAACCTAATTCTAAAACTACACCTATCCATAACCCAAACCCTAAAATTATCCCTAATCATAGCCCTAGCTCTTAAGTACCCATGGCCCTAATCCTAGGCCTAAAATAACACAAAACTTAGCCCTCATCCTAGGCCTAAACCTAGCCCTAAGTGTAACCGTAAAATAACTGTAGCCCTATCCCTAACCCTAACCTTCCCCTTAGACCTAACCCTAGTTCAATGTTAACCTTTACCCTAAACATAACCGTACCGTATCCCAAACCCTAACCTAAACCTAGCCCTAATCCTACCCTTAACCATAGCACTAAACATAACTCTAATTCTATACACTACCCTATACCTAGCCCTAATCCTATATATAACCCTAGTCCTAACCCTAGGTCTAATCCTATCCATTACCCTAACCATAATCCTAACCCAAATTCTAACCCTAGGCTTAAACCTAACACTATCACAATCTCTAAACTTATCCATTACCCTAAAACTAACCTGTACCCTAATCCTAAGCCTATTCATTAACCTAACACTAACTCTAGCCCTAACACTTATTAAAGCCCTAAACCTAAACCTTATCCTAAACTGAACCGTAAGAACTACTCTGACCTTAATAATACATCTAGCTCTAAACTTGACCCTTACTCTAAATCTAACTGTTACACTAGACCTAACCATAAACATAACCCTAAATCTATCCCTAACCATAACCCTAGACACTTACCCTAACACAAACCCTAGCTCTAAACCTTATCCTAACTGAAAAACGAATCTTAACACTAGACAAAACCTAAATCTATCCATAACCATAACCCTAGGTTTTACATTACACATACACCTAAATATAGCCCTAAACCTCACACGCAACCTAGCCCTAATCCTAGGCCTAAACCTAGACCTAAGTGTAACCCTAACCCTATCCCTAGCAATAACCTTAACCCTAACACTGGCTCTGGACCTAACCGTACTCAAACTCTAATCCTTACCCTAAACATAACAATAGTTCTAACCCTCAAACTAACCCTAAACCTAGCCCTAATCCTAACTGTAATCATAGCACAAATCCTAGCACAAATTCTATTACTTTAAATATAACCCTAAACTTAATTCTAACCCAAGACATAACCCTAACCCTAACCCTAACCCTAACCGTAGCAGTGACTCTAACTCTAACACTCACCCTAGCCCTAAACCTAGCTCAAACTCTAACCCTTCTGCTAAACCTAACACTAACACTAACCCTAGGCCTATCTCTAAATGTAGCCAAAATCCTAATGTTAACACAAGCCCTAACACTAGCACTAACCCTATCTTTACCCTAAACATAAACCTAACCCAAGTGATAACCCTAGGCCTAACCCTAATCTTATCACTAACACTAAACCTATCTATTACTCTAAACCTAACCTGAACCCTAAACCTAACACTATCCATTACTTTAACCCTAACCCTAATGCTAATTTGAGCCCTAACCCTGAACCTTATCCTAAACCAAACAGTACACCTGACACTAACCATAATAATACACCTAGCTCTAAACCTGAACTTTACCCTAAACCTAACTTTCCACTAGACCTAGCCATAAACCTAAAGTTAACACTATTCCTAAACATAACCCTAGACCCTGACATTAGCCCTAGATCTAATCCTAGCTCTAACCCTAACACAAACCCTAGCCTTCATCCTAGCCCTAAACCTAGCCTTAATCCTAACCTGAACACTCACCCTATTCCTATACCTAATTGTAACACTTGCCTTAGCCTTGAACCTAGCCATAACCTCATCCCTTCCCCTAAAACTAATCATAACCTTAACACTAACACTAACCGTAATTCTAGCCCTAACCACAGGCCTAACCCTAACACTAAACTTAGCGCTAATCTTACCCTAATTTAGCCCTAACCCTAAGCAAATCCCTAACTCTAGCCCTAAGAATAACTCTAACTTTCAAATTAGCCCTATTTCTATTTTTAAACCTGTCCATTACCGTAACCCTAACACTAGCCCTAACCTTAGCCCTAACACTAGATCTAATCATAACTCTAAATTATGGTAATAAACTCTAAATCTAACCCTAACCTTAAGCCTAAACCTCATCTTACCACTAGCTGAACCCAATCGCTAATCAAAAAACTAATCTTAACTTTAGCCCTAGCCCTAAAACAAAACTGAACCATTACCCTAAACCTAAACTAAACCAAACCCTAACCCGAAAACAGCCATAACCCTAGCTCAAATTCAAGTCCTAGGACTAAAACTAACCCTTACCCTGACTCATATACAAACAATAACCCTAGCTCTATATATCACCCTAACCATAAAGAAAATGCTAACACCATACCTAGCCCAAACCCTAACAATAAAAATAACCCTAATAATAACCCTAGTTCTTACATTAGCCATAGTCCTAACAATAGCCCTAACCATAAAACAAAAATAGCCCTAATCTGAGCCCTAAAACTAGATTTAACCCTAACCCTAACCCTAGCCCTAAACCTAACCCTAATGCTAACTCTAAGCCTAGATCTAACCCTATCACTTATCCTAAACCAAACCTTATCCATAATGCTAACCCTATTCCTAATCATAATCCTTAGCCTAAATCAAACTCTAACCGTATTACTATTCCATACCCTAGCCCTCAATCTAGCTCTAAACCTAACCCAAATCCTAACTCTAAACTTCACCCTTATTCTGACCATAACACTAATTATAGGCCTAAACCTGAGCCTAAAACTAAACTGAAGCCTTAAACTAGTCCTACAAGTAAACTTTTACCTAAACCTAACCCTAACACTACCACTAGACCTAAACCAAATCCTAAATCTAGCAATAACTCTAGCCCTAGACCTAAACAAAAACTTAGTCCTAGCCTTAACAATAACCCTTAACCTAAACCAAAACATAAAACTACCACCAGACCTAACCCTACTCCTGACTCTGGCTTTCATCCTAACTCTAATCTGAACACTGACCCTGACACTAACACTAAACCTAGCTCTAAAAATGACTCTATCCAAAATCTAAACCTAACACTAGAACTAGTCATAACCCTAACCCTAAAACTAGCCCTAATTAGAATACTAGATCTTACATTTCCCATAGAACTAACCCTAGACCTAAACCTAACACAAAACCTAGCCCTAATCCAAGGCCTAAACCTACCGTAAGCATAATGTTAGCCCAAAACTTAGCCCTAACCCTAAGCCTAACCCTCACCTTAGACCTAACCGTAGCTCAAAGCCTAACCTTTGGCCTAAACATAACCCTGGCCTTATCTCTAACAATAACCCTAACCCTAGCTGTAACCCTAACCCTAACTCTAAACCTATACATTATCCTTATGATAACCCTATTTCTAATGCTAACCCTACACATAACCCTAACTCTATCGCAAACCCTAAATCTCTCCATTACCCTAAACCTAACCGCAACCTAAACCTAACCCTATTCATTACCCTAATCCTAACTCTAACCCTAATGCTCATTTGAGCCTATCCCTGAATCTTAACCTAATACAAAGTGTAACCCTGAACCTAAAAATACCCCTAGCTCTAAAACTGACCCTTACCCTAAACTTAACACTTACCCTAGACTAAGACATAGACCTAATCCTAAATCTACTCCTAACTGTAACACTAAACCTGACATTATCTCTAGCCCTAATTCTCGACCTAAACCTACAACAAATCCTAGCCCTCATCCTAGCCATAAACCTAGCCTTAATCATAACCCTAACCCTAACCCAAGCCCTAATCCTAATTCTAACCCTCACTCTACATCTAAACCTAGCTATAACACATCCCTTACCCTAAACTTAACCCTTAACCTAGCCCTAATGCTAGGCCTAATCTGAACACTAACCCTAGTTCTAATACTTGCCCTAATTTAGCCCTATCCTAAAACTAACCATAACCCTAGCCCTAAGACTTACTCTAACTCTCACCCTAGGCCTTATCCCTAGTTCTATCCCTATCATTTACCATAACCCTAAACCTAGCCCTAAACCTTGCCCTATCCTTAGACCTAGCCCTAACCCTAGATCTAACCCTAATTCCAAGTCTTAACCTAACCCTAAGCCTAAACTTAACACAAACAGTAGCCCTAATCCTAAATGCTAATCATATAACCTCATATAACCTATGACTAAAACAAAACTGAGCAATAGGGGCTGAGGATGTGGCTCAAGGGGTAGCACATTCACCTGGCATGCACAGGGTGCTGGATTCGATCCTCAGCAACAATAAAAATATAATTTTAAAAAAAGATGCTGTGTCCACCAAAAACTAAAAAAAAATTATTAAAAATTCTCTCTCTCTCTCTCTCTCTCTCTCTCTCTCTTTTTCTAAAAAAAACTGAGCAATAGTCCTAATCTTAAACCTTAACTTAAACTAAACCCTAACACTAAACCTAGACATAAACCTAGCCATAATTCGTGTCCTAACCATATCCTTAAACTAACCCTGACCCGAATCAAATCCTAACAGTCACCCTAGGTCTAAACACCACCCTGAACTTAAACCCTAGGCTTAATTCGAGTCATAACCCTAACCTTAAAAGTATCCCTGATGTTGATGCATATAATAATAGTCACCCTAGCTCTAAAGACCACCCTCACCATAAACTGAATCCTAAAATAATCCTAGCCCTTAATTGAGTCCTAAACCTAACCCTAAAACTAACACTGTATCCGAATAATATCCTAATACTAACCTAGATAAAAATATCACCCTAACATAAAACTTAACCCTAACACTAAACCTAACCCTACCTCTAACCCTAATTGTAACCTACTTCTTACACTATCCATTGCCATAACATTAGCCCTAAACCTAACACAAAATTTAGCCCTAATCTGAGCCCTAAACCGAGATTTAACCCTAACCCTAACCCTAACTCTGGTCCTAAGCCTAGCTACAAGCCTATCCTTTGCCAAAGTGAAACCCTAACCCTAATGGTAACCATAGACCTATCCCTAATTCTTAAGCTAACCAAAAACCTACCCCTATTAATAGTCATAACCCTACCCTCACTCTAGCTATAACCCTATTCCAAACACTAATGTTAACCCTGACCATTATTTTGATCCTAACACTAACCCTAAGTATAAACCTAGGGTTATACCTAGGGTTTATGCCTAGGGTTTATACCTAGGGATTATACCTAGGGTATAAACCCTAGGTATAAACCCTAGGCATAAACCTGGCCCTAGACCAAACCACAACACTAGACCTAGACCTAAACCAAATCCTAAATCTAGCCTTAACTCTAGCCCTAGACCTAAACAAAATTCTATCCCTAGCCCTTAAATTAATACTTAAACTAACACAAACACTAATCCTACCCCTAGACCTAAACCTAGTTCTAATTCTAACTAACTCTAATTCTAATTCTAACCTAACTCTAGCTCAAACCTTAACCCTTACCATAAATCTAAATATAACCATAGCCCTAACCCTAAACCTAAACCTCAATCTAACACTAACCATAACCCTATGCCTACATCTAACCATATCCATAACTCTAACCCTAGACCTACACCTAATGATGATGCTAGCGCTAATCCAATCATAACCCTAACCATACTCTAATCCTATTACTAGACCTAACACTAAACCTAACCCTTGCCCTAGCCCTAACCGTATCTCAAAACCTAACCCTTATGCTAAACATAACCCTTACACTAACCCTAGTTCTAACCCTAACCCTAATCCTAACTCCAGACCTGTTCTCTGACCATAAACCTAGCCCTAACCATGGCTCTAACCCTATCCATTATCGTAATCATTACCCTTACCCTAATGCTAAGCCCAGGCCTAACACAAACCTTATTGCTAAACCTTACCCTATCAATTACCCTAAACTTAACCTGAACCCTAAACAAAAACCTATCATTACCCTAACCCTGACCCTAATGCTTATTTGAGCCCTAAACCTAAACCCTAACCTCAACCAAATTCTAACCTGATCCTGACCCTAATAATTCCCATAGCTCTAAACCTGACCCTTAACCCTAAACCTAACCCCTAAAATAGACGTATCCATAAACCTAATCCTAAAACTGTCCTCTCCTCAAACATAACCCCACACCTGACATTAGCCCTAACCCTAACCCTAGCCCTAAACCTAGATTAATCCTAATCCTAACCCTAGCTCTAACCCCAGCCAAAATCTTAGCCCTAATTTCACCCTATCATTAAACCTAACCATAACCCTAGACCTTATAATAAATCTAACTCTCACACTAGCCGTATCACTAATTCTAACCCTATTCCTTAACCTAACCCTAACCCTAGCCCTAAACTTAGTCCTAACCCTTGCCCTATCCATAGCCCAAGAACTAACCTTAGATCATAATCTATCTCTAAATCTAACCCTGACCCGAAGTCTAAGCCTAACCCTAACACTAGCCCTAAACCTAACACTAATCCTAAAACTTGCCCTAATCCTAGCCCTAGCCCTAAAAAAACTGAGCCATAAGCTCTATCCCTAACCCTTAAACTAAACCATACCCTAGCCATACACCTACACCTAACCCTAGCCCTAATTTGAGTTTTAAGCCAAACCCTAAAGCTAACCTTAACACTGACTCAGACACTAAAACTAATCCTAGCTCTAAACATCACCCTAATCTTAACACTAACTCTAACACTAAACCTAGCCCTAATCTTAACCCGAAAATTAGCCATAATCGTAACCCTTGTGTTTACATTAGCCGTAATCCTAACCCTAGCACTAACTTAACCTGAATCCTAGCCCTAATCAGAGCCCTAACCCGAGCTTTAACCCTAACCCTAACCCTAAACCTAGCCCTAGCCCTAATTATAACCATAACCTTAGCCATAACACTATACATTACCATAACAATAAGCCTAACCCTAATGCTAGCCCAAGATCAAACCAAATCCTCGTCCTAGGCCTAACAATAATCCTTATCCTAACACAAACACTAACCTTACACCTAGACCTAAACCTACTCCTAATTCTGGCTGTAACCCTAACTTGAACTCTAACCCAATCACTGACTATGCCTTTAATAGTAAACCTACTTCTAAACCTGACCCTAACTGAAAATCTAAACCTAACACTAGCTCTTGACATAACCCTAACACTAAAACTAGCCCCAATCATAATCCTAGCTCTTACATTACCCTCAGCTTTAACCCTAGGCCTAAAACTAACACAAAACCTAGAGCTCATCCTAGGCCTTAACCTAGCCCTAAGCATAACCCTAACCCTAACCCTGGCCCTAACCCAAACTTAACCGTTGCCTTCTTCCTAACCCTAGCTCAAAACCTAACCCTTACTATAAACATAAACCTGAATCTAACCCTAAACCTAGTCCTAATTCTAACCTTAACACAAGCCCTAACCCTAGCTCTAATCTTACCCATTATCCTAACCCTAAACCTATTCCTAAATGTAACTGCAGTCTTTACCCTAACCATAATCCTAACCCTAAACAGAAAACTAACCCTAGACCTAACCCTAAACTAATATTCGCTACAGCCCTAACCATAAATCAAACCCTAAACCTTACCATAAACCTAAACATAACCATAGACCTAACTCTAACCCAAAATTTAAATCTAGCCCTTTCCCTAAACCTAAACCTACATCTAACCATAGTTATTACCTTAACCCTAAACCTAAACTTAATTATAACCATTCCCCTAACCCTAACCCTAATCCTAAACCTACCATAATCCTATCCCTAAACATAACCCTGAAACTAACCCTTGCTCTAACCCTAATCATAGCTCAGAACCTAAAACTTACACTAAATATAACACTAACCCTAACCCTAGTTCTAAACCATGCCTTAACAGTAACTCAAGACCTAATCCTAACCATATGTCTAGCTATAACCTTAGCTCTAACTCCATTACCCTAATCATAACCCATGTCCTAAAGCTGATGCTAGACCAAACCCTATCTACAGACCTAAACCTAACCATAATCCTAGCCCTAAAATTAACTCTAACTGTATCCATTACCCTAAACATAACTCTTTCCCTAATGCTAACCCTAGGCCTAAACCTAAACCTATCACTAACCCCAACCCTATCAATTACCCTAAACCTAACTTGAACCCAAAATCTAAACCTATCATTACCCTAACCATAACCATAATGCTAATTTGAGCCCTAACGCTAAACTCAAACCTAAAAGAAACCTTAACCATGACCCTGACCCTAATAATTTCCCTAACTTTAACCTGACCCTTACCCTAAACCTAATCCTTACATTAGACATAGCCAAAACCTAACCCTAAAATTATCCATAACCATAACCCTAGACCTGACATTACCCCTAGATATCATCCTAGCCCTAACTCGAACACAAACCCTAGAACATATTAGCACTAAACATAGCCTTAATCATAACCCTAAACTTAAACCTAAGCCTAACTTAAAACCAACCATATCCCTAATCTTATACCTAACTTAGCACTATCCCTAACCCTAACCCTAACCCTACCCTAAAACTAAGTCTAACTCTCTCCATAGCTCTAAAACTAGTTCTAACCCTATCCCTTACTGGAACTCTAAACCTAGCCCTAACCCTAGGCCTAACCCTAGCCATTTCCTTAGCCCTAGCCCTAACCCTAGATCTAAACTTAACTCTAAATCTAACCCTAAAGCAAAGCCTAAGCCTAAATCTAACACTAATTCTAACCCTAGCCCTAACACTATTTTTTAAAACTAGACTTAACTCTAGCCCTAGCCCTAATACAAAACCGAGCCATTGCCCTAACCTTAACCTAAACCAAACCTTAACGCTACACCTAGCCCTAATATTAAATTTAAGCAGAACCCAAAAACTAACCCTAACCCTGATTCTGACGCTAACACTAACCCTAGATTTAAACATCATTCTAAACAAAACCTTAAACATAACACTAGACCTAGCCCTTACCCTAACCCTAAAACTAGCCCTAACTGTAACCCTAGTACTTACATTAGCCATAACCCTAACCCTAGCCCTAATTTAACTCAAAACCTAGCTTAATCTGAGCCCTAAAACGAGCTTTAACCATAAACCTAACCATAAACCTAAGCGTAACCTTAAACATAGCACTAATAATAACCATATCCTTAGCTGTAACCCTAGCTCTAACTGTAACCATTGACCTAACCATAATCCTAATGCTAATGCTAACCCAGGCCTAAACCTTACCATATCCCTAATCCTAACCCTATCCATTACCCTAAACTTAAATTGAAATATAAACCTAACTATATCATTACCCTAATCCTAAACCTATGCTAATTTGAGCCCTAAATTTAAACCTTAACCTATCGCAAACACTAATCACGACCCTGACCCAAACAAAGCCATTAGCTCTAAACCTGACCCTAACTCTAAACCCTTACACTACATCTAACCTAACGCTAAACTATCTTTAACTGCAATGCTGGACCTGAAATTAGGCCTAGCCCTAATCCTAGCCCTAAACCTAGCCTTAATTCTAACCTGAACCATAATCCAAGGTTTAACCGTAATTCTAAACCTCGCCCTAGCCCTAAACCTAGCTATAACTCCATTCCTTACCCTAAACCTAACCATGATCTTAAACATAACCATAACCCTTGCCCTAACCCTAGGCCTAACCCTAATATTAAGCACTAACCCTAATTTAATCCTATCCTCTCCCTAAACTAACCTTAAGACTAACTCTAACTCTTGCCCTAGCCCTAGCCCTAGTTCTGTCCTTAGCCCTAGCCCAACCCTGGATCTAAACCTAACTCTAAATTTAAACCTAACTCTAAATTTAACCATAACCATAATCCTAAACCAAACCCTAACACTAGCCCTAACAATAATGCTAATCCTAAAATTTGCCTTACGCCTAGCCCTTCAATTAAAACAAAACCAAACCATATCGGTAACCCTAACCCTTAACCTAATCCAAACTATAAACCTTCACCTTGCCCTAACCCTAACTCTAAAAATAACCTTTCCCTGACACTGATCCTAACACTAATCCTACCTCTAAATATTACCCTAACCTTACATTAAGCCTAACACCAGACCTAGCCTTAACCCTAAACCTAAAACTAGCCCTAATCGTTACCCTAGTTTGTACATCATTCATTGTCATAACCCTAACCCTAACCCTAACACAAATCCTACCCCTAGTTCTAGTCCTAGAACCAAGCTTAAACCCTAACCTTATCCCTAACACTAGCCCTAACCCTAACCTATCCCTAGCCCTAACCCTAGCTCTAACTCTGTCCCTTACCCTAAGCCAAACCCTAAACCAAATGCTAAACCTGGTCCTAACCCTAATCCTTAGCATAACTTAAACACTAACAGTATTATTAGTCCTAATCCTAGCCACAATTCTAGTTCTAACCCTAACCCTGATCTTTATTCTGATCCTAGCAGTAACTCTAGGTCTAAACCTGACCCTAACCCTAAACCAAACCCTAACCCTAGCCCAACTGGAAAGCATATACCTATATGTAACCCAAACATATATCTAGACCCAAAACTAATCCTAAATATAGCTATATTTCTAGACCTAGACCTAAACAAAATCCCAGCTCTAGCCCTAACAATAACCCTTAACCTAAACTAAACACTTACCCTACCCATAGACCTAACACTAGTCCTAATTCTGGCTCTAACCCTAACCCTAATCCTATCCAGAACACTGACGCTGATCCTAACAATAACCTATCTCTAAATCTGAGCCTAACCCAAAACCTAGTCCTATTACTAGACCTAGCAATAACCCTAACACTAATACTAGCCCTAAATATAACCCTAGCCATAACCCTATTTTAACCCTAATCTTAACCATAAAAGTAGCCCTAACCCTAACCATAATCCTAACACTAGCCCTAAACCTGACACAAAACCTACCCATAATCCTAGGCCTAAACTTAGCCCTAAGTATAACCCTAACCCAAACCCTAGCTCTAACAATAACCTTAACACTAACACTTGCCTTAGACCTAACACTAGCTCAAAGCCACACTCTTAACCTAAACTTTACCCTAGCCCTATCCTAAACCATAACCCTAACCCTAGCTCTTGTCCTAACCTTAATCCTAGCTCGAATTTTAGTTCTAACGCTGTCAATTCCCCTAATTATAACCCAATACCTAACACTAAACATAACCCTAAACATAAACTTATCCCAAAACCTAACCATAAACCTAATCCTCACCATAGCTCTAACCCTAGAGGAAATACTAAGCCTTACATTAACCTAATTATAAGACTACCCCTAATCCGAACCCTAACCCTAACCTTAACCCTAACACTAAATCTAACATTATCCATTACCCTAAACCTAACCCTAACTGCAATGAAAACTCTAGCCATAACCCAATCCCAAAACCAAACCCTAACCATAAACATATCCCTAGACCTAAACTTAACCCTAACCCTCGCCCTAGCCATTACCCTAGCTCAAACAGTAACCCTTACCCTAACCTAACCATAACCCTAGCCCAAAAACTTACACTTACCGTAAACCAAACACTAGCCCTATCCCTAAAACTAACTCTAATTTTAGAATTAATCCAAACCATATCCTAGCCCTAACTCTACCTCTAAATCTATCCATTATACTAAACATAGCCCTAACCTAATACTAACCTTAACCCTATTGCTAAACCTATCCCATCCATTACTATAAGTCTGAACTGAAACCTAAACCTAACCCTATTCATTACCCTAACCCAAAGCCTAAACCTAACACTAATTCAAGCCCTAAACTTAAACCTCGACTGAAACCAAATGCTAATCCTGACCATGGCACTAATAATACCCCTATCTCTAAACCTGACCCTTACCCTAAACATAGTTCTGACACTAGACCTAGCTATAACCTAACCCTAAAACTATCCTTAATCATAACCCTAGACTTGGTATTAGCCCTTGCCCTAGTTCTAGGTCTGAACCTAACAGAAACCCTAGCCCAAAACCTAGCCTTAATCCTAACGTAAAAACTAACCCTAGCCATAATCCTAATTCTAACCCTCTTCCTAGACCTAAAGCTAGCTATAACCCCATCCATTCTCCTAAATTTAATCCTAACCCCAATGCTAATCCTAAACCTAGCCCTACCCCTAGACCTAAACCTAACATTAACCCTAGCACTAATCATAGCCCTATTTTAGCTTTAACACTAACCATAAACCTAAGCCTAATTCTAAATCTAAATCTAAATCTTGTCCTAGCAATTTTTGTAGTTCTAACCCTAACCTTTACTGTAACACTAATTCTAGCCCTAACCCTAACACTGGATCTAAACCTAACTGTAAATCTAAACCTAACACCAAGCCTAAACCTCACCCTAACACTAGCCCTAACCATGACACTAATTCAAAATCTATTTCTATCCCTAGCTCTAGCCCTAAAATTAAACCGAGCCATAGCCATAACCCTAACCCATAGAAGTCAAGATGAAGTGAAACCTTAAGACACAAACTATACCTGACAGCAAACCTAGATCTAAGAATGCCCAATCTCGGAATCATAGTAATGCTAGGTAAGAGATAAATCCTGACCGGTATCAACGAAATTTGAACAAAAATCTTTCTAACCCGAGCATTAGTTCTAACCCTAGCCCTAACCCTAATCCTAAAACTAAGCCTTTCCTGTTTATAGGGCTTGATAATAAAAGTGAAAAACTTGGGGTCCCTTATTAGGACAAGGTAACAGATGAAAACTGCGTAGTATCAAAAATTCTGACCAATAATTGGGGAAAGTGTTTCAGTACATGCCTATTTTCCCTGTTTTCTCCTAAAGGGCTCTTGGATAAATTGTTTTTTCATGCTTCAGCTTAAGATACTTTCAAAAGGAACAAACCAGAGCATGCCCACAGCGAAGTGATGAGTGTGTGAAGTTTCATGCAGCTAACACCAACCCTGCTTGATTTCCAGCTCCATTTCCATTCACACCTATAGGCCATAATGTAGTGAAAACTAAAAATTTAACCTGTTCCTGACACTGAATCATTGAACCTTGAAGGTCCAAACTTGGGAAGCCTACTAAGGTTGGTCAAAGATTAATCCTGTACAGTATCAAAGTAATCTGACCAAAAAAATTCGAAGCTCTTTCAGTTCATGTGTATTTTGCTTGCTCCTAAAGCACTCAGAGATAAAGTTGTTTCTTTCTACTTCAGCTTAGGGATACTTCACAGGAAAAAAAAAAAAAAAACAGAGAATGCTCACTGAGAACTGATTGAGTGTGTGAAGTTTCAAGCAGCTAGCAGAAACCCTGTTTGATTTCCAGCTTCATTTCCATTCACCCCTTTAGGGCAAAAAGAAGAGAAACATGAAAATTGAAACTGTTCCTGAGAGAAAACCCTTTTATGTAGGAGGCCCAAACATTTGGGGTATAGTAATAATAGGAAAAATGTAAATCCTGCCCAGTATCAGAGAAATTTTTTTAAAAAACTAACTCTAACCCTAACACCAGGTCTAAACCTAGTTCTAACACTAAGTCTAACCCTAAACTTAATTGGTTTAGAGAGCCTTTGCTCATGGAAGTTTTGAAATTGGGGAGTCTAGTGGGGCATGCTTACAGATGAAACATAGGCAGTTTCAAAAAAATCTGACAAAAAATTGGGGGAGTTATTTGGGTACATGCATATTTCCCTATTTTCTCCTAATGTGTTCTCAGATAAATTTGTATTGCATGCTTCAGCTTATTAATAATTTCACAAGGAACAAACCGGAGAGTGCCCACAGAGAATTAATTGAGTGTGGAAGTTTCAAGCATTAAGCACCAAACTTGTTCGATTTCCAGTTCCATTTCCATTTAACTATATAAGTGAAAATGAAGTGAATCGGTAAAATACAAATTGTTACTGTCAGCAAAGAATTGAACCGAGAAGGCTGAAACATGGGTAACATAGTTAGACAAGGTAAAAATGTATCCTGCCAAGAATCAAAGAGATTTGAACAAGACAAACTCTAACCCTAACATTAGACCTAACTCTAATCTAACCTGTTTAGAGAACCTTTTATTATAGAAGTCTCAAAGTTGAGGAGCCTAGTGGGGAAAGCTAACAGGTGAATCCTGCCCAGTATCAAATAAATCTGACCAAATGATTGGAGGAGTTAGTTCAGTACATGCATATTTTCCTGTTGTCTCCTAAAATGCTCTCGCATAGTGTTGTTTTTGAATGCTTCATCTTTGGGATACTTTCACAAGGATAAAACCAGAGCATCCTCACAGAGAACTGATTAAGTGTGTGAACTTTCAAGCAGCTATCAAAAACCCTGTTTGATTTCTAGCTCCATTTCCATTTACCCATATAGGTCAAAATAAAGTTAAACCTTAAAATACAACTATTCCTGACAGCAAACCTTTGAATCGAGAATGCCCAAACCAGGAAACATTGTGAGGCTAGGTAAAAGATCAATCCTTCCCAGTATCAAAGATATAGGAACAAAACTGACTCTAACCCTAACACTAGGTTTAAGCCTAGCCAATCCCCTAACCATAAACCTAACCCTAATCTGTTTAGAGAACCTTTTATCATAGAAGTCCCAAATTAAGGGAGCCTAGTGGGGCAAGCTAATAGATGAATCTTGAGAAATATCAAAGAAATCTGACCAAATAATTTTGGGAGGTAGTTCAGTAAATGTATATTTCCCAGTTGTCTCCAACAGTACTTTTGGATAAAGATGTTTTTGCATGCTTCAGCTTTGGGAAACATTCACAAGGAAGAAACCAGAGTGCCCACATGGAACTGATTGAGTGTGTGCAGTTTTAAGCAGCAAGTACCAAGCCCTGTTTGATTTCAAGTTCCATTTCAATTTACCGATATAGGTCAAAATGAAGGAAACCTTAAAATACAAACTGTTCCTGACAGCAAACCATTGAAGGGATAAGGCCCAAACCTGGGGAAAATAGTAAGGCTAGGTAAAAGATGAATTATGACAAGTATCAAATGAATTTGAACAAAACTCACTCTAACTCTAACACTAGATCTAATCCAACCATAAACTAATTCTAACCTGTTTAGAGTACCTATGATCATAGAAGTCACAAACTTGGGGAGCCTAGTGAGACAACTTAGCAGATGAATCTTGTGCATTATTTAAAAAAATTGATGAAAAATTGGGGGAGGTATTTCAGTACATTCATGGATAAATTGTTTTTCATGCTTCAGCTTAAGGTAATTTTACAAAGAGAAACCAAAGCGTGCCCACAGAGAGCTGATTGAGTGTGTCAAGTTTCATGCAGCTAGCACCAAACCTGTTTGATTTCCAGGTCCATTGCCATTCACAACTATAGACCATTATGATTTTAAACCTAAAAGTTCAAACTGTTCCTGACACTGAACCATTGAACTTTGAAGGCCCAAACTTGGGGAGCCTACTAAAGCTAGGTCAAGGATAAATCCTGTGTAGTATCAAATTAATCCCACCAAAAATATTTCAAGCTCTTTATGTACATGGGTGTTCTGCTGGCTCCTAAAGCACTCAGAGATAAAGCTGTTTCTTTCTACTTCATCTTAGTGCTACTTCCACAGCAAACACCAGATTATGCTCACTGAAAATTGATGGAGTGTGTGAAAGTTTCAAGCAGCAAGCCCAAACCCTGTTTGATTTCCAGCTTCATTTCCATTCACCCCTACAGGGAAAAAAGAAGAGAAACATGAAAAATGAAACTGTTCCTGATAGCAAACCCTTTATGTAGGAGGCCCAATCATTTGGAGTAGAGTCAAAATAGGACAAAGATGAATCCTGCACAGTATCATAGAAATTTGAAAACAAAATTAACTCTTACCTGAACACTAGGTCTAATCCAAGTCCGAACACTAACCCTAACAGTAACCTTAACCTTTTTAGAGTCCTTTGATACTAGAAGTCCCACAATTGGGGAGCCAAGTTAGGTAGGCTAACAGATAAATCTTTCACAATACCAAAGAAATCTGACCAAATAATTGGGGAGGTATTTCAGTACATGCATATTTCCTTGTTTTCTCCTAAAGTGCTCTCACATAAAGTTGCTCTGCATGCTTCAGCTTAGGGCTACTTTTACAAGGAATAAACCAGAGAATGCCCATAGAAAAATGATTGAGTGTGTGAGGTTTGATGTAGCTAGCACCAACCCTGTTGGATTTCCAGCTCCATTTCCATTTATACGCATAGGTCAAAATGAAATGAAAACTTAAAATACAAACTTTTCAGGAGAGCAAACCATTGACCCAAGAGGCCAAAACCTAGAGAATATAGTAAGGTTAGGTAAAAGTTGAATCCTGCTCAGTATGAAAGAAAGTTGAACAATACTAAATCTAACAAAACACTATCTGTAACCCTAGCTCTAACTTAATACTGATTGAGTGTGTGAAGTTTCAAGCAGCTAGCACAAACCCTGTTTGAGTCCAGCTCAATTTCCATTCACCCGTATATGGCAAAATGAAGTGAAAGGTAAAAATTAAAACTGTTCCTGAGAGCAAACCCTTTTACTAGGAGGTCCAAACTTGGGGAGCATACTAAGAATAGGAAAAAGATAAATCCTGCCCAGTATCCAAAAGGTTGAAAAAAACTAATTCTAACCCTAACACTAGATCTAACTCTAACTCTAACCATAACCCTAAGCCTAACCTGTTAAGAGAACCTTTGATCATACAAATTTTAAACTTGGGGAAAATAGTGGGGCAAGATTACATATGAACCCTGCACAGTATCAAAGAAATCTGACCAAATAATTGGGGGAGGCATTTCAGTACCTGCATAGTGCCCTGTTTTCTCCTAAAGAGCTCTTGGATAAAGTTGTTTTGCATGTTTTAGCTTATGGCTACTTTAGAAGGAAGAAACCAGAGAGTGCCCACAGAGAACTGATTGAGTATGTGAAGTTTCAACCAGCTAGCACCAACCCTCTGATTTCCAGCTCCATTCTCATTTAACCATATAGGTCAAAATGCAGTGAGACATAAAAAAAGAAAAAATTGAACCGAGAAGGCCCAAACCTGGGGCACATAGTAAGGCTAGGTAAAAGATAAATCTTTCCAGTATCCAAGAAATTTGAACAAAACAAACTCTAACCCTAACACTAGCACTACAGCTAGCCCTGATCCTCACCATAACACTAACAATGACCTGTTTAGAGAACCATTGATTCTAGAAGTGCCAACCTTGTGGAGCCTAATGGAGAAAGCTAAAAGATGAATACTGTGTAGAATCAAAGAAATCTGATCAAATTGTTGGGAGAATTATTTCAGTACCTACATTTTTCTCTGTTTACTCCTTAAGGGATCTGGGATATAGTTGGTTTTGCATGCTTCAGCTTTGGCCTACCTTCAAAAGAAAGAAACAAGAGAGTGCTCACTGAGAACTGATTGCGTGAAGTTTCAAGCACCTCCTGCCAACCCTGTTTGATTTCCAGCTCAATTTTTATCCACATCAATAAGCCATAATGAAGGGAATCCTTAAAATACAAACTGTTCCTGACAGCAAACCATTGAACCGACAATGCCTAAATCTGTGGAGCATAGTAAGACTATGTAAAAGATGAATCCTGCCCAGTATCATAGAAATTTGAAGAAAACTAGGGCCACGTGGTTGTTCTTGGTGCAGATGGAAGGCTGGGCTGCACAGTTTCTCTGGGCACAGACAACAGTCTCAGCCACACAGGTGCTCTCTACACAGACGGAAGGCAGCACAGAACACAGAGGATTTGATTGCGGGTCACCAGACCAAGCTCTGAAAACAGCACAAGGTCACTCCAGAACCACCCACCTCACCAAACACCATACACAGGTAATAAATGGCATCCATCTTGAAAAACCTTACTCCCATCTATCAGTGGGCGTGGCTACCAGATTGGTCATGCAGCTTATCAGGTACCTGGTTTCCAACTCCCCTACCTCCAGCTGTGATAACAAGATTTTTCTCACAAGCTTTTGGGGGGTGTAGCTCTCAATGCAGAACAGAAACTGTACAGGCACTGGGTTTCCAATTCAGAGACTAAGAGTAGGGAGGCTCCAGGTAGAAGCTAAAATCATGTTATTCTGGCTACCTCCACCACCCTGAGCACAGAGACTCAAGCTAGGAATAGACAACTCCACCTACTGCAAGAAAAGAAAACAGAGTTCTGAGAGACTTTTTTTCTTTCCTACTTTTCTTTTCTTGCACTCCTCATCCATTCTCCTCTACCCTTCAACTCTGGTCCTCACAACCTCAACATATGTGAAACCATGAACTTTCCATGAAATTGGACTTTAAGAACTGAATCAGTATAATTGTATAATATGGATGAATTGTATAGGCCCCACCTCACCACCTCTTTATTTGCTCTTAATTGCTTACATTTTTAGAGTTACAGTTAAGGATATGGCTAATTTTAGGGCTAGTGTTAGTGTTAGGTTTAGGCCTTGGGTTAGGGTTAGATATAGGGTTACGTTTAGGGTAAGCTATTGTGTTGTAGCTAGGTTGAGAGCTAGGGCAAGGTTTAGTATTATGGTTAGGGCTAGGGTTAGGTTTAGGATTATGATTAAAGCTATGTTTAGGGCTAGGATGAGGGCTAATGTTTGTGTTAGCGTTAAGGCTAGTATTAAGTCTAGGGCTAATGTGAGGTCTATGGTTAGAGTTAGGGATAGATTTAGTGTTAGGTTTATGGCTTTGTCCAGGGTTGCAGTTAGGTGTATAGTAAGGGTCAGTTTTAGAGCTAGGGTTATAATTAGGGTCAGAATCAAGGTGAAGGTTTGGGTTAGATTAAGGTTTAAGTTTAGGGCTTGAAATATCATTAGGGTTTCTTGTTAAGGTCATAAAATGGTTAGGTTTAGGGTTTAGGTGTGGTTTAGTGTAATGGATAGGGTTAAGGTTAGGGTTAGGCCTAGGGTTAGCATAAGGGTTGCGTTATCATTAGGGTAATGGATAGGGTTAGACCTAAGATTAGGGGTAGGGTTATGTATAGGATTAGGGCTATTGTATAGGTTAGGGTTGGGGTTTAGGTGTGGTTTAGTGTAATGGATAGGGTTATGGTTTGGCCTAGGGTTAGCATAATGGGTTATCTTTACAGTAATGGATACGGTTGGACCTAAGATTAGGGGTAGGGTTATGTATAGGATTAGGGCTTTTTTGGGTTAGCATTTGATTTACGTTTAGGATTAAAGCTAGGTTTAGTGGCTGGGGATATGGCTCAAGAAGTAGCATGCGCAGGCCAGTGGGTTCGAATCTCAGCACCACATACCAATAAAATAAAGATGTTGTGTCCACCGAAAACTAAAAAATAAATATTAAAAAAAATAGATTTAGGACTCGGATTAAGGCTAGATTTTGGGTTATGTTAGGGCTAGGGTTAAGGCTAATGCTAATGTACAAAGTAGCCTTATGATTAGAGCTAGTGATAGGGTCAGGGATAGGGCTATGTCTAGTGTTAGTGTTAGGGATAGGGCTATGTCTAGTGTTAGGGTTAAATTTACGGTTACGATGATATTTAGAGCTAGGTTTAATGTTAGGGTCAAAGTCAGAGTCCAGATTAGTTTTCAGGTTAGGGTTAGGACTAGAATTAGAGATAGGATTAGGGCTAGGTGTAGTGTCTGAGTTATGATAAGGTTTTGTTTTAGGGCTAGGGGTAGAGTTAGGGCTAGTTTTAGGATTAGGGCTAGTTTTAGGATTAGGGCTAGTGTTAGTGTGAGGTTTCAGCTTAGGTTTACGGTTAGATTTAGAGTTAGGTTTAGATCTAGGATTTGAGCTAGGCGTAAGGATAGGGCTAGAAGTAGGCCTAAGTTTAGGGCTAGGTATATGCTGATTGTAAGAGATAGGGTTAGAACTACGTATAAGGCTAGGGCGAGAGGTTGAGTTAGTCTTAGGGCTAGGATTAGGCTTGGGTTAGGCATAGGGCTAAATTAGGGCTGGGATTAGGACTAGGGTTAGTGTGAAGGTTAGGCCAAGGTTAAGGGCTAGGGTTAGGGTTAGGGTTAGGTTTAAGTTAAGGGATGGGATTATAGCTACTTTTAGGACTAGGGTGAGGATTAGATTTAGGGTTAAGGTTAGGGATAGGTTTATGATTAAGGCGAGGTTTATTGCTAAAATGTGGGCTAAGGTTTGTGTTAGGATTAGGACTAGGATTAGAGCTAGAGCTAATGTGAGGTCTAGGGTTACAGTTATGGAGAGTTTCATGGTTAGGTTTATAGCTAGGTCTATTGTAAGGGCCAGGTTTCTTTTTAGGGTCAGGTTTAGAGCTATGGGTATTATTAGGGTCAGGGTCAGAGTTAGGGTTTTTGTTAGATAAAGGATTGGGGATAAGGCTCAAGTTATTATGGTTAGGGATAGGTTAATGATAGATTTAGGTTGAGTTCAGGTTAGGTGTAGGGTAATGGATAGGGTTATGATTAAGGTTAGAATTAGGGTTCAGCCTAGGGTTAACAGAAGTGTTAGTGTTATCATAAGTGTAATGGATAGGATTAGTGCTAGTGATAGGGCTAGTGTTATGCTTAGGATTAGGTCTAGGGTTAGTCATAGGTTTAGGGTTAGGGCTAAGGTTAGGGTTATGGTTAGCTTTAGGGTTAAATCTAGGGTAGGACTTGGGTTAGGGCTAGGTTTTTCAACAGGTCAGGGCTATGGCAAATGTAAGAACTTTGTTATGATTAGGGCTGGTTTTAGGGTTGATGATAGATCTAAGTAGAATTTTAGGGTTAGGTTTAGGGTTAAGGTAATGTTTAGAGATAGAGTTAGTGTTAGTGTCAGGGTCAGTTTTCAGTTTACGATTATGGTTAATGGGAAAGCCAGAATTAGGACTAGGGTTAAGTCTAGGGGAAGGGTTAGATTTTGCTTTAGGCTAAGCATTATTATTAGTGATATGGGTAGGTTTTTCATTAGATCTAGGGCAAGAGTTATGGATAGATAAGGATTAGGTTTAGGTCTAAGGGCTACTGTTAGGTTTAGTTTTAGGTATAAATTTACCAGTAGGGCTAGTGTTAGGGTTTGGTTTAGGGATAGGTTCAGTTTTAGACCTACGATTAGTGTTAGGTTCACAGTAAGGGTCAGGGTTAGGGTTAGGGTTTGGGTTATGTTTAGAGCTAGAATGAGGAATAGGGTTAGGACTACTAATATTGTTAGGGTTTGGGTAAGGTTAAGGAATAGAATTAGGATTAGGATTAGCATTAGGTTTAGGGTTTGGCATATTGTATGGGATAGGGTTAGAGCTAGAATTACGACTAGGGTTAGGGTTAAAGCTAAGGTTAGGGCTCGGATTAGGGCTAGTTTTTGTGTTCGGGTTATGGCTAGGGTTAGAGCAATGGCTAATGTAATAACTATGGTTGTTAGGGTTAGTTTTAGGGTTATGGTTAGGGGTTAAACCTCTAGTGTTCAGATTAGGTTTAAGGTTAGGGTGAAATTTAGAGCTAGTGTTAGTGTTAGATTAATAGTCAGGGTCAGTTTTAGTTTTAGTGTTAGGGTTAGGACTGAAATTAAGCCTAGGGTTATTGTAAGGGTTCAGTTTAAGGTTAGGGTGGTTTAGAGCTAGGGTGAGTGTTAGTATATGAGTCAGAGTTAGGGTTAGTATTAAGGTTAAGTTTAGGACTCAAAATCGGGCTGGGGTTAGGTCTAGGTGTAGTGTTAAGTTTTGGTTTAAGTTAAGGTTTAGTGTTAGGGCTATTTCTCAGTTTTGTTTTACTGCAATGGTTAGGGTCAGGGCTAGTTTTATGATTAGTGTTAGGGTTAGGGCTAGTGTTAATGTTAGACTTAGGCTTACGGTTAGGGTTAGATTTAGAGTTAGGGTTAGATCTAGGGATACAACTAGAAATAAGGATTTGGCAATGGTTATGGGAAATGGTTATGGTTTGGCAAATGGTTATGGTTTAGGGCTAGGATTAGGATTACAATAATGGATAGGGTTAGGAGTAGGGATAGGGCTAGTTTGAGAGTTAGAGTTAGTCTTATGTCTAGGTTTAGGGTTAGGGTTAGGGATCGGGTTAAATTAGAGCAAGGATTAGGGCTAGGATTAGTGTTCACCTTAGGCCTAGAGTTAGGGTTAGGGTTAGGGTTAAATTTAGGGTAAGGAATGGCATTATATTTAGGTTTTTGAGATAAGGTGAAGGTAAGAATTAGGGTTAGGGCTATGGTTAGGGTTAGGGTAATATTTAAGGCTAGGTTTGGAGGTAGGATGAGGGCTACTGTTTATTTTTGTGTTAGGGGTAGTATTAGGGCTAGGGCTAATATCAGATCTAGGGTTATGATTAAGATAGCTTTAGGGTTAGGATTATGGCTACATGTAATGTCAGGGTTAGGTTTAGTGTTAGTTTCAGGTTTACAGCTAGGGGTATTATTAGGGTCAAGTTCTGGGTTAGAAGTTCGGGATAGATTAATGTTTAATGTTAGAGCTCGAATTAGCATTATGGTTAGTGTTAGTGTAATGATATGATGAGGTATATGGTGTAGGTTTGGTTTAGAATAATGCATAGGTTTAGGATTAGTGATAGGGTTAGGTTTAGGCCTAGAGTTATGGTTACGGCAATAAATAGGGTTAGAGATAGTGTTAGGGATAGGGTTATGGTTTTAATTAGGGCTAGGGTTAGGATTAGAGTTAGGGTTAAAGCTCAGATTAGGGCTTGGATTAGGGCTAGGTTTTGGGTTAAGTTAGTGCTAGGGTTAGGGGTAAAGATAAGGTAAGTACCAGGGTTACAATTAGGGTTAAATTTAGAGTTAGGGTTAGTGGTAGGTCTAGTGTTAGGTTTAGGGTTAAGGCTGGGGTGATGTTTAGACTAGGGTTAGTATCATGGTCAGAGTCAGGGTCAGTGTTCTAGTTTTCAGCTTAAAACTAGAATTAGAGCTCAGGTTAGGGTTAGGGTTAAGGGTTTGTTTAGGTTAAGGGTAAGGTTTAGGGCTATGACTCAGTTTTGTTTTAGCGCTAGGGTTAAAGTTAGATTTATAATTAGAGTTAGGGTTAGGGTTGGCTTAACATTAGGGTTTGATTTAGAGTTAAAATTAGATCTAGGTTAGGGCTAGAGCTAATGATGGGGCTAGGGTTAGGGCTGTGTTTAGGGCTAGGATTAGGGTTCCAGTAAGGTATAGGGTTAGAACTAAGCATGGGTCTAGGGTGAGAGTTATAGTTGTAGGGCTAGGGTTAGGAATAGGACTAAATTAGTACTAAGATTAGGGCTAGGGTTAGTTCTTGGGTTAGGCCTAAATTTAGGTTTAGGGTTAGGATTAAGGCTAGGTTTAGGGCTAGGATAAGGGCTGGGGTTTGTGTTAGGTTTAGGGCTAAAATTAGGGCTATGGTTAATGTCAGGTCTAAGCTTATAGTTGGGGATAGTTTTAGGATTAGTGTTATAGCTAGGTCTAATGTAAGGGTTAGGTTTAGTTTAAAAGTCATCCTTAGAGCTAGGAGATTTTTTAGGGTCAGGGTCAGTGTTAGAGTTTGTTTGAAGTTAGGTTTTAGGATTAGGGCTTGAATTAGCACTAGGGTTGTGTTAGGGTAATTTTAGGGATTTGTTTAGCGTTTACATTAGGTTTAGGGTAATTGATACAGTTAGGGTTAATGACAGGGTTAAGGTTAGGGCTAGTGTTCGCATTAGGGTAAGGGTTATGGTTGGTGTAATGGATATGATTAGAGATAAGTTTAAGGTTCTGTGTATGGTTAAGAATAGGTCTTGAATTAGGGTTAGGGTTAAAACTAGGGTTAGGCTTAGGTTTATGTTTAGCGTAAGGGTTCGGTTTTGAGCCAGAGTTAGGGCTAGGGTGAGGGTTAGGTTTAGGGTTAATTCCAGGAATAAGATTATAGTACTCATAGGGTTAGGGTTAGGATTAGAGCTAGGGACATCATTAGGCATAGGGTTAGGGTTAGGGTAATGTATACGATTAGATGTAGATTTTGGACTTTGTTTAAAGTTAGATTGAGGTTTAGGCTTAGAGTTAGGGCTATGGATATGTTTAGGTTTATAGTAAGGGTTAGGGTTTGATCTAGGGTTAGTTCTATGGCAAATGTGAGATTTAAGTTTAGGTTTAGGTTTAGTTTTCCAGTTAGGTTTAGGTTTAGCATTAAGCCTAGGATTAACAATAAGGTTAGGTTTAGGTTTAGAGTAATGGGTAGGTTTAGAGCTAGGTTCAGGGCTAGGGTTAAGGTTAAAATTAGGGATAGGGTTAGGGTTAGATTGAGGGATAGGTGTGGGTTTATGTTTAGAGTAATGTTTAGGCTTGGAGCTAGGATTAGAACTAAGGAGAGGGTTAGGTTAGGGTTAGGGCTATGGTTAGGGTTAGGGTTATGCTTAAGGCTTAATTTAGGCCTAGGATTAGCTCTAGGTATTGTGTTAGGTTCAGGCCTAGGGTTACGGCTATGGGTAATGTATGAACTAGGGTTATGTTGAAGGATAGTTGTAGGTTTAGGGTTATGGCTAGGTCTAGAGTTAGGTTTAGATTTTTTGTAGGGTCAGATTTAGAGATAGGTTTACACTAAAGGCAGGGTTAGTGTTCAGGTTAGAGTTAGTGTTAGGGTTACAGCCAGAATTAGGACTACGTTTAGATATAGGGTTAGGGTTAGTGTTTGAGTTAGGTTAAGGTTTATTGTTAGGGCTAAATTTAGGTTTATGTTTTGGTCAACGGCTATAGTTAAGGCTAGATTTAGGATTTGGTTTAGGTCTAGGGCTAGTGTTAGGTTTTGGTCTAGGGTTAGAGTCAATTTTAGACCTAGGTTAGTGTTAGGTTCAGAATAAGGGTCAGAGTTAGCGTTAGAGTTTGGGACAGCGTTAAAGCTAGAATGAGAGCTAGGGTTAGGACTATTAATAGGGTTAGGATTTTGGTTTGCCTAAGGATTAGAGATAGGTCTAGGGTTACCATTAGGGTTAGGGTTTTTCTTAGTTTAAGGGATAGCCTTAGAGCTAGGGTTAATGCTAGAGTTAGGGTTAGGGTTAGGGTTTAATATAGGTTTAGAGCTTGGATTAGGGCTACTTTTTGTATTAGGGTTAGGGCTAGATTTGTGCATTGGCTAATGTAAGAGCCAGGGTTACAATTAGGGTTAGTTTTAGGGTTAGGGTTAGGGGTAGGTCTAGTGTTAGGTTTAGATTTAAGGTTAGAGTAATATTTAGAGCTAAGTTTATTGTTAGGATATGATTCAACATCAGGGTTAGTTTTAGAATTAGGGTTAGAACTCAAATAAGGCCTAAGGTTACTGTTAGTGTTCAGTTTAAGGTGAGGGCTGTGTCTAGAGCTAGGGTGACTGTTAGGATATCAGTCAGGTTCAGGGTTAGCTTTAAGGTTATGGTTATTACTTGAATTAGTGCTAGGGTTACTGTTAGGCTTTGGTTTAAGTTTAGGTTGGTCTTTAGAGCTAGGGTCAGTGTTAGGATATGAGTCAGTGTCAGGGTAAGCTTTAAGGTTGGGGTTAGGACTCGAATTAGGGCTAGGGTTACGTCTAGGTGTAGTGTTAGGGTTTGATTTAAGTTAAGGTTTACGTTTAGGGCTGGTTGCTCAGTTTTGTTTTAGTACTAGGCTTAGGTTTTTTTTTCTAGTTATAAGATTAGCATTAGTCTTAGGGTTAGGGCTAGTGTTAGTGTTAGACTTAGGTTTTGGGTTAGGGTTAGATTTTGAATTTAGCATTAGATATAGGATTAGGGATAGGTTTAACAATAGGGCAAGAGATAGGGCTAGGGTTATGGTTTCGGTAACAGATAGGGTTAGAACTAGGGCTAGGGATAGGTTCAGAATTAGTGTTAGTCTTAGGTCTATGTTTTTGGTTACTTTTAAGGATAGGGCTAAGTTAGGGCTAGGATTAGGGCTAGGGTTAATGTTCAGCTTAGGCCTAGTGTTAGGGGTAGGGTTATAGTTAATTTTACCATAAGGTATGGTGTTATAGCTAGGTTTAGAGGTACGGTGAGTGTTAGAATTAGGGTTAGGGCTAGGTTTAGAATTAGGGTTATGATTAAGGCTAGGTTTGGTGCTAGGATGAAGGCTAGGGTTTGTTGTAGGGTTACGTCTAGAATTAGGGCTAGGGCTAATGTCAGGTCTAGTGTTACAGTTTGGGGTAGATTTAGGGTTAGGTTTGTGTCTATGTGTAGTGTAAGTGTTAGGCTTTGGGTAAGGGTCAGGTTTTGAGCTAGGTGTACTTTTAGGGTCAGGATAAGGGTTAGGGTTTGTTTTAGTTTAAGGTTTAGGGATATGGCTCAAATAAGCATTAGGGTTAGAGTTAGGGTTAGGGTAATTGACTGGGTTAGGTTTAGGTTTCAAAGTAGGTTTAGGGCAAACGAGAGATTTGGGGTTAGCAAAAGTTTTAGGTTTATGCCTCCGATTAACATTAGGATTAGGGTTATCATAAATATAATATATAGGGTTAGATCTATGGTTAGGGATAGAGTTAGGTTAGGATTAGGGCTAGAGTTAGGGTAGGTTTTGGGTTAGGGTTAATAACCCTAGCTTAGGGTTAGGGGTAGGGTTATATTTAGGGTAAAGGATATGTTTTGAGCTAGGGTTAAGTCCAGGACGAGGGTTAGGTTTAGTGTTATGGTAAGGGTTATTTTTAGGGTTATGGCTAAGTTTTTCATTAGGGTTAGGATTAGGTTTAGGGTAATAGATTGCATTAGATGTAAGGTTAGCTTTATGGTTAAAGTTAGGTTTAGGTTTAAGTTTAGTTTTAGGGCTAGGTTTACTCTTGCTTTTAGGGTAAGTGTTAGGGTTTGAGTTAGGGTTAAGGCTATGGTAATGTTTAGGATTAGGGTTAGGTCTAGTGTTAGGTTTATGGTTTGGGTTAGGGTTCGGTTAGGATTAGGGATAGGGTTATCATAGGGCTAGGGTTAGAGTTAGGGTAATGGCTAGGGTTAGAGCTAGTGTTAGGTCTAGTGTTAAGGTTAGGATTAGGGCCACGGTTAGCATTATTGTTAGGGATAGTGTTAGGATTATTTTTAGGCTCAGGGTTAGGCTTTGAGCTAGGGTTAAGACTAAGGTGCGGGTTAGGGTTAGAGTTAGGACTATGGTTAGGTTTAGGGTGAGGGTTATGATTAGTGTAGTTTTAGGCCTCGCTTAGGGTTAGGGTTATTTAAGTTTTGTGTTAGGTTTATGACTAGGGTTAATGCTATGTGTAACGTAAATCGAGGGTTCTGATTAGAGCTAGTTTTAGGGTTAGGGTTATGCCTAGGTCTAGTTTTAGGTTTAGGTTTTGGATTAGGGTCAGGTTTAGAGCTAGGTTTAATGTTAGTGTCAGGGCCAGTGTTCAGGTTAAAGTTAGGGTTTAGGTGAAACCAGAATAGGACTAGGGTTAAGTCTAGTGGTAGGGTTAGTGTTTGGTTTAAGTTAAGGGTTTTGTTAGGGCTAGCACTAATTTTTTGTTTAGGTCAAGGGCTAGAGTAATAGCTAGATTTAGGATTAGGTTTAGGTCTAGGGCTAGTGTTAGGGTTAGGTTTAGGTATAAGTTTACTTGTAGGGCTAGTTTCAGGTTTTGGTTTCAGTTTAGGGTCAGGTTTAGACCTGTAATTTGTGTTAGGTTCAGTTTAGAGTGAGGTTTTCGGTTAGGGTTAGATCTAGAATGAGGGCTAGTGTTAGGACTACTAATAGGGTTATTGTTTGGGTTTGTCTAAGGATTAGGATTAGGATTAGAATTAGCATTATGGATAGTGTCTGGCTTAGAGTAATGGATAGGATTCGAGCTAGGGTTAGGACTAGGTTTAGGGTTAGGTTTAGGGCTAGTTTTAGGGTTAGGGTTAGGGTTAAATCTAGTGTTAGGCTTGGATTTGAGCTATTTTCGTTTTAGAGTTTGGGCTAGGGTTTGGCTAAGGCCAATAATAGAACTAGGGTTATGATTAGGGTTAATTTTATGGTTAGGGTTTTTACTAGGTCTAGTGTTAGCATTACTTTTATGTTAGGATGATATTTAGAGCTAGGGTTTGTGTTTAGATATGAGTCAGAGTGAGGGTTAATTTTAGGCCTAGGACTTGAATCAGAGCTCTGGTTATGGGTAGTTATAGATTAGGGTTTGGTTTAGGTTAAGGTTTAGGGTTAGAGCAATGGCTTGATTTTGTTTTAGGGCTAAGGCTTGGATTAGGGCTAGTTTGTGGATTAGCAATAATGATAGAGCTAGTGTATAATGAGGTTTAGGCTTAAGATTAGGGGTAGATTTAGAGTTATGGTTAGATCTAGGGTTAGGGCTATGGCTAGGGTTAGGGCTCAGGTTAGGACTATTTTGATGGTTACGTTAACAAATATAGGTATAAATAGAATTAGGGCTAGGGTGTGAGTTAGAGTTAGTCTTAGTGCTAAGGTTATGAGTAGGGTTAATGTTAGGTTTCAAATAGGGCTAGGATTAGTGCTATGAAAAATGTTAGGGTTAGGCCTATGGTTAGAGCTAGTGTTAGAGTTAGTTTTAGGGTGAGGGTTATATTTAGGGATAGGGCTAGGGTGAGGGTGAGAGTTAGGATTAATTCTAGCTTTAGGTCTAGGAGTAGGGTTAGGATTTGTGTTAGGGTTAGGGCTAGTATTAGGCCTAGGGATAATGTCAGGTCTAGGGTTATGGTTAGGGATAGTGTTACAGATATGTTTATCTCTAGGTCTGGTGTAAGGGTTAGGTTTAGTGTAGGGGTCAGGTATAGAGCTAGGTTTAATTTAGGGTCAGAGTCTGGGTTAGGGTTTGGTTTGGGTTAAGGTTTAAGGTTAGGGCTCAAATTCACATTAGGGTTAGGATTGGGGTTAGATTAATGAATAGATTTAGGTTTGCAGTTCAGGTTAGGTTTAGAGTAATGTATAGGTATAGTGTTAGGGATAGGGTTAGTGTTAGGCCTAGGAGGAGCACTCAGTTTAGGCTAAACAAATGAATAGGTTTAGTGCTAGTGTTAGGGCTTAGGTTAAGGTTAGGATAAGGGATAGGGTTTGGGTTACTCCTAGGTTTAGTGTATGGTTTGGTTTAGGGTAATTGTTAGGGTTTGAGTTAGGGTTAGGGCTAGGGCGAGGGTTAGGGCTAGAAACAGGGCTATGATTAGGGTTAGGGTTAGGGTTAGAGATAGAGTTAGGGCTAGTGTTAGCATTAGGGTTAGGGTTATGTTTAAGGTAATGAATAAAGTTAGAGCTAGGATTTGGGCTATGGTTACACTTAGGATTAGGGATAGAGTTACGGTTAGCGTTAGAGCTAGAGTAATGTTTATGTTTATCTAAGGGTTAAAGTTTGATCTATGGTTAGGGCTAGAGGAAGCATTAGGTTTAGGGTTTATGCTAGGGTTAGTGTCAAGGTTATGCTTAGGTCTAGGTTTAGGGCTTGTTTTAGGGCTAGGTTTTATGTGAGGTTTATGGCTAGTGTTAGGGCTATGAGTAATGTAAGAGTAAGGGTTAAGGTTATGGCTAGTTTTTTTGTGTTAGGTTTATAGATATGTCTAGTGTTAAGGTTTAAGTTTTGGGTTACAATAAGGTTTAGAGCTAGGGTTTGTGTTATGGTAAGCATCAGGGTTCGGGCTAACATTGGGTTTATGGTTAGGGCCAGAATTAGAACTAGGGTTAGGTCTAGGGTTAGGGTTAGTCTTTGTGTTAGGTTAATGGTTATCTTAGGGCTAAGGCTAGGTTTTTGTTTAGGACTAGGGCTAGAGTTATGGCTATATTTAGAACTAAGTTTAGGTCTAGTGTTACTGTTATGGTTAAGTTTAGGTATAGATTTACTGGTAGGGTTAGTGTTAGGGTTTGGTTTAGTGTTAAGGTCATGCTTTGACCTAGGGTTAGTGTTAGGGTCAGAATAAGGGTAAGGGTTAGGCTTAGGCTTTGGGTTAGGGTTGGAGATAGAATTTCTGAGGACTAGGTTTAGGACTAGTAATATAATTAGTGTTTGGGATAAGCTAAGGATTAGGGTTAGAACTAGGGTAGCATTAGGGTGGGAGTTTGGCTTGGGGTAAGGAATAGGTTTAGAGATAGGGTTTGGGTTAGTGTTTGTGTTAGGGTTAGGGTTAAGGTTAGGGTTAAAGCTAGGGTCGAGGCTCGGATTAGCGCTAGGTTTTGTGTTAGGGTTAGGCCTATGGCTAATGTAAGAACTAGCTTTACAGTTAGAGATAGTTTTAGGGTTAGGATTAGGGCTAGGATTAGTTTTAGGGTTAGGATTATTGTTTGGGTTAGGTTTAGGGTTAGGGTGATGTTTAGAGGTAGGGTTAGTTTTAGGGTCAGTGTCAGGGTCAGTATTAGTTGTAGGGATAGGTTAGGACTAGGTGTAGCATTAGGATTTGGTTTAGGTTAAGGGTTAGTATTAGGGCTATAGCTCAGTTTTGTTTGTTGGCTATGGCTAGGGTTAGGGCTAATTTTCAAATTAGAATTAGAGTTAGCGCTAGTGTTAGGGTGAGGTTTAGGTTTAGAGTTAGGGTTAGATTTAGAGTTATGGTTAGTTCTAGGTTTAGGACTATGGCTAGGGTTAGGACTACAGTTAGGGCTAGTGTTAGGGTTAGGCAACAGATAAGGTTGGTACTAGAAATATGTCTAGGGCTAGAGTTAGGGTTAGTCTTAGGGCTAGGTTATAGTGAGGGTTACAATTAGCAATAAATTAGGACTGGGATTAGAGCTTTGTTTAGTGTTAGTATTAGGCCTAAGGTTAGAGTTAGGGTTAGTGTTAGTAAAAGTGTTAGGGTTAGTTTTAGGGAAAGGGGAAAGGATGTGGTTATACCTAGGTTCAGAACTAGGGCGAGGGTTGAAATTAGGATTTGGGCTAGGGTTAGGGTTTGGGTTAGGATTAAGGCTAGGTTTAGGGCTAGGATGAGGGCTCAGGTTTCTTTTAGGTTTAAGGCAAGAATTAGGTAGAGTGTTAATGTCAGTTCTAGGGTTACTGTTAGGGATACTCTTAGGGTTAGTTTTACATCTAGGTCTAGTTTAAGGGTTATGTTTAGGGTAAGGGTCAGTTTAAAGCTAGGTGTGTTATTAGAGTCTGTGTCTTGCTCAGAGTTTGGGTAAGGTTTTTGTTTAGTTTTAGGGCTCAAATTATCATTAGGGTTAAGGTTAGAGTGAAGGTTAGAATAATTGATAGGGTTAGGTTTAGTGTTCATTTTAGGTTTCGGTAAGAATTAGGTTAGTGTTAACAATAGGTATAGGGTTAGGCCTAAATTGATAGGGTTAGATTTAGATTTATGACTAGGGTTAGTGTTAGGTTTAGCATAACTTTTAGGGTTTAAACTAGGATTAGGAAGATGGCAAGGGTTAGGTTTATGGTTAGGTCTAGGTTTAGGTTTACAATTAGGGTTAGAGTAGGTTTAGGGTTAAGGCTAGTGTTATCATGGTGTTATAGTTAGGGTTAGGGTAATGGGTGGGGTTAGAGCTATGTTTAGAGCTATGTTTGGTTTAGGATTATGTTTATGGTAATGAATAAGTTTAGGTCTAGGGTTATGGTTAGGATTAGGGCTAGGGTTAGGGTTAGGGTTAGGTCTAGAGTTAGTGTTCGGGTTATGTTTAGGGTAAGTGTTAGGGTTTGAGCTATGGTTAGTGCTAGGGTGATGGTTTGGGTTAGTTTCAGGTCTAGGTTTAGGATTAGGGTTAAGTTTAGGGCTAGAGTTATCATTACAGTTAGGGTTATGTTTGGGGTAATGGATAGGTTTAGAGCTAGATTTAGGGCTAGGATTACAGTTAGGATTAAGTATAGGGTTCAGCTTAGGGTTAGGGACAGTTTTAGGGTTAGGGTTAGGTTTAGTGTAATGGTTAGGGCTAGGGTTAGGGTTAAAACGAGGTGTAGGGCTCAATTTAGGGATAGGTTTTGGTTAGGTTAGGTCTACGGGTAAAGTAATAACTAGTTATTATTAGGGCTACTTTTAGGGTTACATTTAGGGCTAGTACTAGTTTTAGGTTTAGGTATACTTTTAGGGTGATGTTAGAGCTCGGGTTTGTGTAAGGTCAGCATCAGGCTCAAGGTTAGTTTTAGGGTTCGGTTAGGACTGAAATTAGGGCTGAGGTTAGGGATAGGTGTAGGGTTAGGTTTTTGTTTAGGTTAAGGGTTAGGGTTAGGTCTATGTCTCGGTTTTGTTTTAGGGCTTGAACTGGATTAGGGCTAGTTTTAGGATAAGTGTTAGTGTTAGGGCTAGTGTTAGTGTGAGGTTTAGGCTTAGGGTTAGAGTTGGACTTAGAGTTATGGTTCGTTCTAGGATTAGGGCTAGGGCTAGTGTTAGGGCTAAGGTTAGGGCAAGTGTTAAGGTTATGGTAAGGAATAGGGATAGGACAAGAGTTAGAATTAGTCTTAGTGCTTGTGGTAGAGTTAGGGCTAAATTAGGGCTAGGATCAGGTCTAGGATTAGTGTAAGGGTTAAGTCTAGAGTTAGAGTTAGGATTAGATTTGGGGGAAAGGAAGGGTTATAGCAAGGTTCAGAACTAGGGCGCTGGATAAATTAGGGATAGGGCTAGAGTTAGGGTTCAGGTTAGGATCAAGGCTAGCTTTAGTGCTAGGATGTGAGCTAGCTTTTGTGTTAGGGTTATGTCAAGAATTAGGGCTAGCACTAATATCAGGTCTAGAGTTATGGTTAGGGATAGTTTTGGGGTAATATTTATGGCTAGGTCTAGTTGCAGAGTTATGTTTAGTGTGAGGTTCAAGTTGAGAGCTAGGGGTATTATAATAGAGTAAGGTTTTCAGTTTGAGTTAGGATGAGGTTTAGGGTTATGGCTCAAATTAGCATTAGGTTTGAGTTAGGTTTAGGGTAATGGATAAGGTTAGGTTTAGGCTTCAGGTTAGGTTTAGGCTTCAGGTTAGGTTTAGGGCTCAGCTTATATTTAGGGCAATGGTTAGGGTTAGGGTTAGGCCTAGGGTTAGCATTAGGTTTATGGTTATCATTAGGGTAATGGATATATTTAGAGCTAGGGTTAGAGCTAGGGTTATGTTTAGGATTAGAGCTAGAGTTAGAGTTAGGGTTAGGGTTAAGGCTCAGGTTAGGTTTAGGGTATGGGTTAGGGGTTTGAGCTAGGGTTAGTGCTAAGGATAGGGTTAGGTTTAGGATTAGGTCTAGGGTTAGGATTAGGGTTAGCATTAGGGTTAAGGTAATGGACAGTTTTAGATGTTGGGTTAGGTTTAGGGTTAGGTTTAGGTTTAGGACTAGGGTTAGTGTTAAGTTTAGCATAATTGTTAGAGTTTGAGCTAGGTTTAGGACTACGTCAAGGGTTAGATTTATGGTTAGGTCTAGGGTTATGTTTACAGTTAGGGTTAGACTAGGTTTAAGGTTAGGGCTAGGGTTATCATGACATTTATGGGTAGGGTTAGGGTAATGGGTGAGGTTAAAGCTAAGGTTAATTCTAGTTGAAGATTAGGATTTGGGCTAGGGTTAGGGTTAGGGTTAGGTTTATCATTTTCTTATGGTTAGGCTAAGGTCAAGCGTCAGTGATTGAGTAAGTGTTAGGACTAGGTTGAGGCTTCAGGTTAGAATGAGGGCTAGGGATAGATTTAGGGTTAGAGTTAGGGTTAGGGATAGTTTTAGCATTAGGTTTAGGGTTATGGTTAGGGTAATGGATAGAGTTATAGCTACGGTTTTGGCTATGGTTACAGTCAGGATTAGGGCTAGGATTGGGTTTAGGTTTTGGGCTAGGGTTATTTTTATTGTAAGGGCTAGGGCTTTAGCTTGTATTAGTGCTAGGGCTAGGTCAAGGATTAGGTTCAGCCTTAAGTATACGGACAGGATTATGGTAGGTTTAGGGTTAGGGTTTCATTTAAGGCTAGGGTTACATTAGGGTAAGGATAAGGTGTTGAGAGCCACAGCCAAAGGAGCCCCAGCAAACTTCCAGCTGCCAGCAAACTTCCAGCTGCCGGCTGATGATTGGCTCACAGCGGCCCCAGCAACATCTAGCTGATTGGCTCCTCGGCCCCAGCAACATCTAGCTGATTGGCTCCTCTGCGGTGATGCTCATTGGACTGTTTCCCTGCCCTTTCAGATCACGGAGCTGCTCATTGGGGGACTTTTTTTGGCTCCGCCCACGTGACCCAGCCAATCGGCCTCAAGAGCAGGAGGATTGTGGGAGGTGGAGAGAGGCTTGTGTGGGAGAGAGAGGCTTGTGGAAAGCCGGTGGTGGCAGTTGAGGCTCTGAGGATTTTTCCTGAGAGGCTGTTTTGTTTGGCGTGTGTGGTTCTAAAAATAAAGTTAGTTTCTTTTGACAAGTGGCTCCTTATTGTGCCCAGCCAGACTGCGGCAGGTTATGGTTAGGGTAATTGGTAGGGTTAGAGCTTAGGTTAGAACTAGAGTTACTGTTAGGAATATGCCTTGAGTTAGGGTTAGAGTTAGTGTTAGAACTAGGTTTAGGATTAGGCTTAGGGTTATGTTTATCATAAAGGTTAGGTTTTGAGCTAGGTTTAGGGATAGGTTTAGGGTTAGTTCTAGGGATAGAATTATGGTAGGTTTAGGTTTAGGGTTAGATTTAGGGCTAGGGTTATCATTAACGTCAGGTTTAGGGTTAATGTAATGGATAGGGTTAGGCTAGGTTTAGATTTGGTTTACAGTAAGAATTAGTGATAGGTTTAGGATTAGAACTATGGTTATGTTTAGGTTTATAGTTTGGTTTATGGTTTGATCTAGACTTAGGGCTATGCTGAGTTTAATTTTAGAGTTATGTCTATTGTTAATTTTCTGGTTAGGGTTAGGGTGAACATTAGGTTTCAGGCTGGGATGATCAGTAAGTTTATGTTTAGGGTTAGGGTAATGGATAGGTTTAGAGATAGGTTTAGGGCTAGGTTAAGTTTAGGATTTGGGCTAGTTTTGAGGTGAGAGTTAGCGATAGGTCTATGTTTATGTTTTGGGTAAGGGTTAGGCTTGAGCTATCTTAGGACTAAGGTGAGGGCTATGGTTAGGTATAGGGCTAGTGTTAGAGTCAGGGTTATGCTTATGGCTAGTTTTAGGCCTAAAATTAGCTCTATTTTTACAGTTAGGTTTAGGCCTAGTGTTAGAGATATGGGTAATGTGAGATCAAGTGTTATAATTAGGGGTAATTTTAGGGTTAGGGTTATGGCTGGTTCTAGAATTAGGTTTAGGTTTTGGTTAGTTTCAGGTTTAGAGGTAGGTTTAGTGTTAAAGCCAGGATCAGTCTTTCGGTTAGAGTTAAAGTTAGGGTTAAAGCCAGAATTAGGACTAGGTTTAGGTCTAGGGGTAGAGTTATTGTTTGCGTTAGGTAAATGTTTTTTAGGGCTAGGGCTCGGATTTTGTTTAGGTCTAGATCTAGAGTTCAGGCTAGATTTAGGATTAGGTTTAGGTCTACAGCTAGTGTTGGGTTAGGTTTAGGTATAAGGTTACAAGTAGGGATAATGTTAGGGTTCGGTTTAGGGTTAGAGTTTTGTACCTAGGGTTTATGTTATGGTCAGAATGAGGGTCAGGGTTACGGTTAGGGTTTGGGATCACATTAGATCCAGAATGACATCCAGTGTTAGGACTATTAATAGGGTTAGGATTTGGTTAGCCTAAGGATTAGGGATATTTCCAGGGTTACCATTAGGGTTCAGGTTTTCCTCAGGGTAAGGAATAGGGTTAGGGCTATGGTTAGGTTTATGGTTAGTATTAAAGCTAGGTTTAGGGCTCAGATTAGGGCTAGTTATTTTGTGAGGTTTAAGGCTAGGGTTAGGGCAATGGCTACTATAAGAACTAGGGTTACAATTACGGTTAGGGTTGGGGTAGGGGTAGGTCAAGTATTAGGGTTAGGTTTAAGATTAGGATGATACTTATAGCTAGGGTTAGTGTTAGGATATCAGTCAGGTCAGGGTTAGTTTTAGGGTTAGGGTTAGGACTCGAATTCGGGCTAGGTTTACTGTTAGATTTCAGTTTATGTTTAGGGTGGTGTTTAGAGCTAGGATGAGTGTTAGGATATAAGTCATGTTCAGGGTTATTTTTAAGGTTATGATTAGGACTCGAATTAGAGCTAGTGTTAGATCTAGGTGTAGTGCTAGGGTTTGGTTTACGTTAACGTTAGTGTTAGGCCTCTTGCTTGGTTTGTTTTAGTGCTATGGTTAGGGTTAAGGCTAATTTTATGATTAGCTTTAGGGTTAGGGCTAGGGTTATGGTTAGGTTTAGGATTAAGGCTACATTTAAGGTTAGGATTAGGGCTAGATTTTGTGTTAGGTTTAGGGCAAGAATTAGGACTAGGACTAATGTCAGGTCTAGGTTTATAGTTAGTTATATTTTTAGGGTTAGGTTTATGGCTAGGTCAAATTAAAGTGTTACGTTTAGGGATAGGGTCCGATTAAGAGCTGGGGTATTGTTAAGGCCAGGGTCAGGCTTCGGTTTGGGGTTAGGTTAAGGTTTAGGGTTAAGGCTCAAATTAGCATTAAGGTTAGAATTAGGGTTAGGGTAACGGATAGTGTTAGTTTTAGGCTTCATGTTATGTTTAAGGTATTGGATATGGTTACAGTTTTTTATAGTTTTTGGGTTAGGCCTAGGGTTAACATTAGGGTTATGGTTATTGTTAGGGTAATTTATAGGGTTAGACCTATGGTTAGGGCTAGGATAATGGTTAGGATTGGGGTATAATTAGGGTTAGGGTAAGCATTAGGGCGAGGGTTACACTTAGGATTAGGTTTAGGGTACAGTTTAGGGTTTGCACTAGGATTTTTTCTATGGTTAATGTTAATTTAGGGTTTGATCTAGGTTTATGGTCACGGTTAATGTTATGGTTAGGGGTAGGGTTATCATTAGGGTTAGGGTAATAGGTTTATATGTCAGGTTAAAAATAAATAGGGTTAGGTTTAGGTTACCATTAGGTTTAGGTTTAGGTATAGAATTAGGGTTAGGATGTAACGTAGCTTAGATTTAGGGTTAGGGTTAGATTCACTCTTAGTTCTAGGGTTAGGTTTATGTTTAGGGTAAGGGTAGGTTTAGCTTTAGGTCTAGTGTTATCATTAATGTTAAGTTTAGGTTTAGGGTATTGGGTAGAGATTGAACTAGGGTTAGGGCTAGGGTTAAGGTTAGGATTAGGGCTGGGGTTAGGGTTACCGTTAGGCCTTGGGTTAGTGTTAGGTTTAGGTTAAGTGTAAGTGTTAGGGACTGAGCTAGGTTTAGGCCTAGGGCGTGGGTTAGGGTTATAGTCTCAGCTAGGGTAGGGTTAGGGTTAGCATTATGAATAGAGTTTGCATTAGTTTTAGGGTCAAAGTTAGTGTAATAGATAGAGTTAGAGCTAGGGTTTGGGCTATTGTTACAGTTAGGATTAGGGCTAGAGTTAGGGTGAGGTTTAGGGTTTGGGCTAGGTTTATGTTTACAGTAATGTTTAGGGTTTGAGCTAGGGTTAGGGCTAGAACAAGGGTCCGGGTTAGGTTTAGGGCTAGGTTTAGGGTTAGGGTTATTCTTAGGGTTCAGTTTAGGGCTGTAATTAGGGTTAGGTTTTGTATGTGGTTTAGGGCTATTGTTAGGAATATGGGTAATGTAAGAGCTAGAGTTATGCTTATGGCTAGATTTAGAGTTCGTCTAGTGTTAGGGTTAGTTTTTTGGTTAGGATAGGGTATAGAGTTAGGGTTTTTGTTATTGTAAGTGTCAGGGTTCAGATTAGGATTAGGTTTAGGTTTAGGTCCAGAATGAGGACTAGGGTTAGGGCTAGGGGTAGAGTTAGTGTTTGGTTTACATTAAGGTTTATTGTTAGGGCTAACGCTAGGGTTATGGCTATATTTAGGATTAAATTTAGGTATATGGCTAGTGTTAGTGTTACATTTAGGATTAGGGTTACTGGTAAGGCTAGTGTTAGGTTTCAGATAAGGTTTAGGGTCAGGTTTAAACCTAGGTTTAGTGTTAGGGTCAGAATAAGGGTCAGCGTAGGTTTAGGGTTTGGGATAAGTTCAGAGCTAGAATGAGGGCTAGTTTTAGGACTAGTAATAGAGTTAGGGTGTGGGGTAGGCATAGAATTAGGGTTAGGACTAGGGTAGCAATAGGGTGAGGGTTTGACTAAGTGTCAGAAATAGGGTTTCAGCTAGGATTAGGACTAGGGATAGGGTAAAGGTTAGGGCCAGGGTTAGGATTAGGTTTAAAACTAGAGTTAGGCCTTGGATTAGGGCTAGGTTTTGTGTGAGCTTTAGGGCTATGGCTAATTTAAGAACTGGGATTATGATTAGGGCTAGTTTTAGGGTTAGGTGTAGGTTGAGGTCTAGTGTTAGGATTAGGTTTAGGGATAGGATGATGTGTAGAGCTAGGTTTAGTGTTAATTAAGTTCAGAGTCAGGGTTAGTATTAGTTCTATGGTTAGGGTTAGGACTCGAATTAGGGCTAGGTTTAGGGCTAGGTTTAGGGTTAGGTTTTGGTTTAGGTTAAGGTTTAGGGTCAGTGCTATGGCTCTGTTTTGCT
This sequence comes from Marmota marmota marmota, assembly GCF_001458135.2. Lineage (NCBI taxonomy): Eukaryota > Metazoa > Chordata > Mammalia > Rodentia > Sciuridae > Marmota > Marmota marmota. Next base: position 213,927 of record NW_026005954.1, on the reverse strand, counting down.
TTAAGGCTAGTGCTAGGATTAGGGCTAGTTTTCAAATTAGCGTTTGTGTTAGAGCTAGTGTTAGGGTGTGTTTTAGGCTTAGGTTTAGGGTTAGATTTAGAGTTAGGGTTAGATCTAGGTTTAGGGCTACAGCGAAGGTTAGGGCTAGGGTTAGGGCTAGGGTTTGACTTATCATAAGGGATAGAGTTAGAACTAGGGATAGGCCTAGGGCAAGAGTTAGAGTTAGTCTTACTTTTAGGGTTAGATTTAGGGTTTGAATTAGGGCTAGGATTAGAGCTAGGGTTAGTAATAAGGCTGACCCTAGGTTTATGGATAGGGTTGTGGTTATGGTTATGGTATGGTATGGTATGGTATGATGTTATAGCTAGCTTTAGAACTAGGGAGAGGGTTAAGATTAGGTCTATGGTTAGGGTTAGGGTTAGTATTCAGGCTAATATTAGCGCTAGGATTTGGGCTAGAGTTTATTTTAGGGTTAGGGCTTCATTAGGGCTAGGGCTAATGTCCGGTCTAGGGTTATGGTTAGAGATAGTTTTAGGGTTAAGAATATTAGGGTTAGGATTATTTTTATGGATATGGTTAGGTTTAGGGTTCAGGTTAGGTTTAGGGTAATGTATAGGTTTAGGGTTAGGAATAGGTTTAGGGTTATTCTATGGTTAGCATTAGGGTTAGGATTAAGATTAGGGTAATGGATAGGGTTAAAGCTGGGTTTAGGGCTAGGTTTATGGTTAAGATTAACAGTAAGGTTAGGGTTAGGTTTTGGGTTATGTCAAGGGTTAGGGTTAGGGTTAAGTTTAGGCTAAGGGTTAGGGCTAGAATTAGGGTTTTGTTTAGGGTTAAAGGTAGTGTTAGGGCTCCAATTAGGGATAGGTTTTGGGTTAGGTTAGGGCTAGGTTGAGGGCTACAGCCAATGTAAGAACTAGGGTTATGTTTAGAACTAGATTTAGGGTTAGGGTTAGGGCTAGGACTAGGGATAGGTTTATGTTTAGGGTTAGAGTGATATCTAGAGCTAGGGTTTGTGTTTGGATATGAATCAGGATGAGGGAGAGTTTTAGGCCTAGGACTCGAATTACAGCTTGGGTTATTGCTAGTTATGGGTTAGGGTTTGGTTTAGAGCAATGGCTTGGTTTGTTTTAGGGCTAGTACTTGGNTAAGGCTAATGTAAAGGCAAGTGATAGGATTATGGTAAAGGATAGGGTTAGAACTAGAAATAGGACTAAGGCGAGAGTTAGAGTTAGTCTTTGGGCTAGGGTTAGGTTAGGTTTAGGGATAAATTTGGGCTAGGATTAGGTCTAGTATTTGTATTAGGTATAGGCCTAGTTTTAGGCTTAGGTTTAGGTTTAGGGATAGCGTTAGGTTTAGGGGAAGGAATGGGGTTACATCTAGTTTTAGGGCTATGTCAAAGGTTAGAATTCGGATAGGGTTATGGTTATTGTTTGGTTTAGTAATAAGGCTAGGTTTAGGGCTAGGATGAGGGCTACGGTTTGTTTTAGGGTTATGGCAAGTATTAGGGCTAGGGCTAGTGTCAGGTCTAGGCTTATGTTAGGGATATATTCAGGATTTGATTTAGGGCTAGATCTAGTGTAAGGGTTCAGTTTAGCGTAAGGTTCAGGTTTAGAGCTAGGAGTATTATTAGGGTTAGAAATAGGTTTTTGGGTTAGGTTTAGGTTAGGGTTTAGGCTTAGAGATTGAACTAGCATTAGGATTAGCTTTCAGTAATGATAGATTTAGGTCTACGGTTCATGTTAGGTGTAGGGTAATTGATAGGGTTAGAGTTAGCAAAAGGGTTAGGGTTAGGCCTAGGGTTAGCCTTAGGGTTATGGTTGTGCTTAGAATAATGGATAGGGTTAGGCCTAGGGTTATGGTTTGTATTAGGGCTAGAGTTAGTGTTAGGCCTAGGGTTAGGGTTAGATTTAGGTTTAGGTTTAGGATATGGTTTAGAGTTTGAGTTATGATTAGCACTAGGACAAGGATTAGGTTTAGGGTTAATTCTAGGTTATACTTATGGTTAGGGTCAAGGTTAGTGTTAAGTTTTATGCTAGGGTTATCATTAGGTTTAGGGTATTGGATAGGGTTTGTTGTCATGTTAGGGTTAGGGTTAGGGTTAGGGTTAGGTTTGGGCTTAAAGTTAGGATAAGGGATAGGCTTAGGATTAGTTTTAGGGTAATGGTTAGGGTTTGAGCAAGGGTTAGCTCTATGGCAAGGGTTAGGTTTATGATTATATCTTGGGTTAGGGTTAGGGTAAATTTAGGTTAAGTGCTAGGGTTATCATCAGGGTTAGGGTTAGGTTTAGGGTAATGGGTATGGTTAGAGCTAGGGTTAGGGTTAGGGTTATCATTAAGATTAGGGTTAGAGTTAGGGTAATATGTAGGCTTAGAGCTAGGTTTAGGGATAGGGTTAAGGTTAGGATTAGGGCTAGGGTTAAGGTTAGGTTTAGGTTCAGGCCATGGGTTAGTGTTAGGTTTAGGTTAAGTTTTATGGTTAGGGATTGAGCTAGTGTTTGGACTAGGACGAGGATTAGGGCTAGAGTCAGTGTGAGGTTTAGGTCTAGGGTTAGCATTAGGGTTAGGGTTAGGGTTAGGGTAATGGATAGAATTAGAGGTAGATTTGGCCTATGGTGAGGGCTAGTTTCAGGGTTAGTGATGAGGCTAGGTCTAGTGTTAGGGTTATGTTTTTTGTTAGGATAAGGTTTAGAGCCAGGGTTTGTGTTAGGGTAAGTTCAGTGTTCAGTTTAGGGTTAGGTTTATTGTTAGGGCCAGCATTTGGACTAGGGTTTTGTTTAGGGGTAGGGTTAGTGTTTGGTTTAGGTTAAGTGTTATTATTAGGGTTAGGACTAAGTTTTTGTTTAGCATTAGGCCTAGAGTTATCACTATATAAAGGATTAAGTTTAGGTCTAGGTCTATTGTTAGGGTAAGGTTTGGATATAGGGTTACAGGCAGTGCCAATCTTAGAGGTCGGTTTAAGGTTAGGGTCACGTTTAGTCCTATGGTTAGTGTTATGGTCAGAATAATGGTTATGGTTAGAGTTAGGGTTTGGGATACTGATAGAGCTAGATTGAGGATTAGGGTTAGGACTAGTAATAGAGTTAGGTTTTTGGTTAGGCTAATAATTAGGTTTAGGACTAGGAAAGTGTTAGGGTTAGAGTTTGGCTTATGGTATGTGATAGGGTTAGCGCTAGTGTTAGGGATAGTTTTAGGGTTAGGGTTAGGGCTACATTTAACTTAGGGTTAAAGCTAGAGTTAGAGCTTGGATTAGGGCTAGGCTAGGTTTTGAGTTAGCTTTAGGGCTACAGCTAATGTAAGAACTAGGGTTACAATTAGGGCTCATTTTATGTTTATGTTACGTCTAGGTTTAGTGTTTGGTTAGATTTAGGATTAGGGTTATGTTTAGGGTAATGATAGGTTAGGGTTAGCCAATGTGTTAGGGTTAGGCCAAGGATTAGCATTAAGGTTAGGATTAGGGTTAGGGTTAGGGTAATGGATAGGGTTAGAGCTAGGTTAGGCTAGGGTTATGATTAGTGATAATGTTAGGGTTAGTGTTAGGTTTATGGTTAGTGCAAGGATTAAAGATAGGGCTAGGTTTAGGGTAAGGGTAAGGACTTGGTTTAGGTTTAGAATTAGGATTAAAGCTTGGGTTGGGGCTCACATTAGGGCTAGATTTTAAGTAACATTAGGGCTAGTGTTAGGGATACAGCTAATGTAAGAACTAGGGTTACGATAAGGACTAATTTTATTGTTACGGTTAGGACTAAGTCTAGTTTTATGTTTAGGTTTAAGTTCAGGGTGATTTTTGAGCTACGGTTAGTGTTAGGTTCAGAGTCAGGGTCAGGGTTAGTTTTAGGGTTGAGGATAGAACTCGAATTAGGGGTAGGCTTCGTGCTAGATGTAGGGTTAGGTTTTGGTTTAGGTTAAGGATTAGGGCTAGTGCTATGGCTTGTTATGTTTTTGGGTTAAGGATAAAGTTAAGGGTAGTTTTACAATTAATGCTAATTTTATTGCTAGTGATAGGGTGAGTTTAGGCTTAGGGGTACATTTAGAGTTATGATTAATTCTATGGTTAGGGCTATGGTTATGTCTAGTGTTTGGGTTATGGTAAGGGATAGGGTTAGAACTAGGAATAGAGCTAGGACGATAGTTAGAGTTAGTCTTAAGGCTAGGGTTAGGGTTAAGTTTAGGGCTAAATTAGGGCTAGGAATATGACTAGGGTTGGTGTTAGGGTTAGGCCTAGTTTTAGGGCTATGTTTAAGATTAGGTTTAGGGTTAGGTTTAGGGGAAGGGACAGGGTTATAGCTAGACTTAGGGCTAAGGCGATGATTAGAATTATGTTTAGGTCTAGGGTTAGGTTTGTGTTAGAATTAAGGCTATATTTCTGGTTAGGATGATGGATAGGGTTTGTGTTAGGGTTAGGGAAAGTTTTAGGGATAGGGATAATGTCAGGTTTAGGGTTACAGCTAGGGATAGTTATAGGGTTAGGCTCATGACTAGGTCTAATGATAGGTTTAGGGTAAGGCCCAGGTTAAGAGTAAGGTGTATTTTTAGGGTCAGGGTCAGGTTTCAGCTTTGTGTTAGGTTAATTATTAGGGTTAGGGCTCAAATTAGCATTAGGATTAGAATTAGGGTTAGGTTTACGGGTAGGTTTAGGTTTAGGATTCAGGTTAAGATTAGGGTAATTTGTAGAATTAGGGGGATTGATAGGATTAGGGTTAGGCCTAGGGTTAGTATTTGGGTTAGGGTTATTTTTAGGGTAATGAATAGCATTAGAGCTAGGGTTAGGGCTAGGGTTTTGGATAGGATTAGGGCTAGAATTAGGGTTAGTGTTAGGCTAGGTCTAGGGTTAGTGTTTGGGTTAGGTTTAGGGTTCTGTTTAGGTTTTGAGCTAGGGTTAGTGTTAGGGTGAGGGTTAGGTTTTGGATTATGTCTAGGTTTAGATTTATTGTTAAGGTTAGGGTTAGTGTTAGGGTTAGGGCTAAGGTTATCTTTAGAGTTAGCTTAATGGATAGGGTTAGATGTTGGGTTAGGGTTAGTTTTAGGTTTAGGGTTAGTGTTAGGCTTAGGCTAAGATTATCATTAGAGTTAGGATAATGGATAGGGTTAGATGTCAGGTTAGGGTTAGGGGTATTTTTAGGTTTAGGGTTAGGGTTAGGGTTTGGGCTAAGGATAGTGTTAGAGTAAGAGTTAGGGTTTTATCTAGGGTTAAGGCTACAATGAGGGTTAGGTTTAGGGTTAGATCTAGGATGATTACAATTAGGTTTAGAGCTAGGGTTATCACTAGGATTAAGGTTCGGTTTAGGGTAATGAATAATTTTAGAGATAGTATTAGGATTAGGACTAGTGTTAACATTATGATTAGGGCTACGATTAGGTTTAGGTACGGATAGGGCTAGAGTTATGTTTAGGGTTCAGTTTTGGGTTTTATCTAGGGTTAAGTCTAAGGTGAGGGTTAGGCTTAGTGTGAGGGTTAGGCTTAGGGTTACGGATAAGGTTAGGTTAGGGTTAGGATTATGCTTTTGCCTAGATTTAGGCCTAGGATTAGTGCTAGGTTTTGTGTTAAGTTTAGAGCTAGTTTTAGTGCTATGGTAATGTAAGGGTTATGTTTACAGTTATGGCTAATTCTAGTGTTAGGTTTAGGTTTCGTTTAGGGTCAGTTTTATAGCTAGGATTAGTGTTAGTGTCAGGTTCTGTGTGTGGATTGGGGTTAGGGTTAGGGTGAGAGCAAGAATTAGGATTGGTTAGGTCTAGAAGTAAAGTTAGTGCTTGGCTTAGGTTAAGGGTTATCATTAGAGCTAGGGCTAGTTTTTTTGTTTCGGTCTTGGTTAAAAATATGGCTAGATTTAGGATTAGTTTTAATCTATGGCTAGTGTTAGGGTTAGGTTTAGATATAGGGTTACGGGTAGGGCTAGTGTTAGGGTTTGGTTTAGATTCAAGCTCAGAATAAGGGTCAGAGTTAGTGTTAGGATTTGGGGTATGGTTAAAACAAGAATGAGGGCTAGGGTAAGGACTAGAAATAGGGTTAGGGTTTGGGTTAGACTAAGGATTAGTTTTAGGACTAGGTTTAGCATTAGGGTTGGGGTTTGGCTAGGGTAAAGAATAAGATTAGAGCTAGGGTTAGAGCTAGGTTTCGGGTTAAGTTTGGGCTAGTGTTAATGTTAGGGTTAGGGTGAAAGCTAGGGTTAGGTCTCAGATTTGGGCTAGGTTTTGGTTAGCATTAGGTTTAATGTTACAGCTAAAGTATAATCTATGGTTATGATTAGAACTAGTTTTAGAATTAGGGTTATGACCAGGTCTAGTGTTAGGGTAAGGTTTAGGTTTAGGGTGATTTTTAGAGGTAGGGTTAGTGTTAATGTCAGAGATAGGTTCAGGGGTATTTGTGCGATTAAGATTAGGACTCCAATTAGGGCTAGGCTTAGTGCTAGATGTAAGGTTAGTGTTTGGTTAGGTAAAGGTTTAGGGTTAGTATTATGGCTCAGTTTTATTTTAGGGCTAAGCCTATGGCTAGGGCTAGTGTTAGGATTAGCGTTAGTGTTAGGGCTAGAGTTAGGGTTAGGTTTAGGTGTAGAATTAGGGTTAGATTTAGTGCTTAGGTTTAGATCTAGGGTTAGGGCAAGGTGTAAGGTTATGGCTGGGTTTATTCTAGGCTATGGCTAGGAATAAGATTATGGAAAGTGATAAGGTTAGAATTAGGGCTAGGGCTAGGGTGAGAGTTATATTTAGTCTTAAAGCTAGGGTTAGGGTTAGGTTTAGGATTAGGGCAAGGGTTACTGTTAGGGTTAGTCTTAGGGTTAATGTTAGGGCTAAGGTTAGTGTTAGGGTTAGGGTTTGGGTTAGGTTTAGGGTAAGCAATGGTGTTATAACTAGGTTTAGGGCTAGGGAAAGTGTTAGAATTAGTGTTAGGGTTATGATTAAGGCTAGGTTTTTGGCTAGAATGAGAGCTAGTGTTCGTGTTAGGGTTAGGGCTACCATTAGGGCTAGGGCTAATGTCAGGTCTAGGGTTATAGTTAGGGATATGTTTAGGGCTATGTTTATGGTTAGGTCTAGAGCAAGGGTTAGATTTAGGGTAAGTGTCAAGTTTACAGCTATGTGTGTTATTAGGGTCAGTGTTTGGCTTAAGGTTTGGTTTAGGATTATGTAAATTGTTTAGGTTTAGGGCTCAAATTAGCATTAGGGTTATATTTAGGGTTAGGATAATGAATACATTTAGGATCAGGGTTCAGGTTAGTTTTAGGGCAATGGATAGGTTTAGGAATTCCGATAGGGTTAGGGTTAAGCCTAGGGTTAGCATTAGTGTTAGGATTATGGTTAGGGTAATGGATAGAATCAGAGCTAGGGTTGGAACTATGGTTATGATTAGGATTAGGGCTAGGGTTAGGGTAGTGGATATAATTAGATCTATGGTTAGGGCTATGGTTAAAGTTAGGATTAGGGCTAGTGTTAGGTTAGGGTTTGGGATAGGGCTAGGGTTATGCTAAGGCAGAGGTTAGGCTTTGATCTAAGGTTGGGTCTAAAGCGAGCCTTAGGGTTAGGGTTAGGGCTAGGGTTAGGTTTAGGTTTACATTTAGGTCTGTGTTCAGGCCTAGGATTAGGGCTAGGTTTTGTGTTAGTTTAGGACTAGGGTTAGGTCCATGGGTAATGTAAGAGCTAGCATTATAATTAGGGCTAGTTTTAGGGTTTGGGTTATGGCTAGGTGTAGTGTTAGGATTAGGTTTTGGTTTAGTGTGAGTTTGGAGCTAGGATTATGTTAGGGTCAGGGTCAGTGTTCAGGTTAGGGTTATTGTTGAGGTTAGTGCCAGAATTAGGACTAGGGTTAGGTCTATGGGTAGGGTTAGAGTTTGATTTAGGTTAAGGGTTATTATTAGGGCTATGGCTAGGTTGTTGTTCTGGTCTAGGGCTACAGATATGGCTAGATTTAGGATTAGGATTAAGTCTAGAGCTAGTGTTAGGTTTAGGTTTAAGTATAGGATTACTGGCAAGGCTAATGTTAGTGTTCAGGTTTTGTTAGGGTCAGGTTTAGACCTACAGTAAGTGTTAGGGTCAGAATAATTGTCAGGGTTAGGGTTTGGGTTTGGGTTAACATTAGAGCTAGAACAAAGGTTAGGTTTAGGACTAGTAATAGGGTTAGGGTTTGGGATATGCTATGGATTAGGTTTAGGACTAGGGTTAGCATTAGGTTTAGGGTATATCTTAAGGTAATGGATAGGGTAAGAGCTAGGGAAAGAACTAGGGTTAGAGCTAGGGTTAGGGTATGGGTTAGGGATAGTTTTAGGGTTAGGATTCAAACTAGGTTTAGGGCTAGGATTAGGGCCAGGTTTTGGGTTAGGTTGGGGCTAGTGTGAGGCCTACAACTAATGTATAAACCAGGGTTAAGATTAGGGCTACTTTTTGGGTGTTATTGCTATGTAAAGTGTTAGGGTTAGAGTTACCTTTAGTGTGATATTTAGAGCTAGGGTTAGTGTTAGGGTTAGGGTCAGTGTTTGGGTCATAGTTAGGTTTAGTGTTAAACCCGGAATGACCACTAGAGTTAGGCCTAGCGGTAGGGTTAGTGTTTGTGTTAGGTTAAGTTTTATCATTAGGGCTAGGGCTAGGTTTTTGTTTAGGTCTAGGCCTATAGATATGGCTAGATTTACTATTAGGTTTAGGTCTATGGCTAGTGTTAGGGTTAGGTTTAGGTATAGTTTTATTGCTAGTGCTAGTGTTAGGGTTCCATTTATGGTTAGGGTCATGTTTAGACATGTGGTTACCATTAACAACAGAATAAGTGTCAGGGTTAGGGTTAGGTTTTGGGTTATGGTTAGAGCCAGAATGAGGGCTAGGGTTAGGACTAGTAATAAGGTGAGGGTTTGGGTTAGGCTAAGGATTAGGGTTAGGCCTAGAGTTAGCATTAGGGTTAGGGTTAGCTTAGAACAAAGAATAGGTTTAGAGCTAGGATTAGGGCTATGTTAAGGGTTAGGGTTAGGGCTAGTGTTAGGTTTAGGTTTAGGGTTAAAGCTAGGGTTAGGTCTTGCATTAAGGCTAGGTTTTGGTTACAGTTATGGCTAGTTTTAGAATTATGGCCAATGTATGCACTAGGGTTACAATTTGGGCTAGTTATAGGATTAGGGTTAGGACTAGATCTAGTGGTAGGGTTAGGTATACCGTTTAGAGCTAGGGTTAGTGTTAGGGTCAATTCAAGTCCAGGATAGTTTTAGGGCTAGGGTCTGGACTTGAATTAGGGCTAGGGTTAGGGCTAGGTGTAGGGTTAGGTTTTGGTTTAGGTTAATTTTTAACGTTAGGGCTATGTCTCGGTTTTGTTTTAGGGGTAGGGCTATGGATAGGGCTAGTTTTAAGCTTAGCATTAGGTTTAAGGCTAGTTTTAGGTTTAGGTTTAGGCTTAGGTTTAAAGTTATATTTAGATTTAGGATTAAATATAGGGTTAGGTCTAGGGCTAAGGATAGGGCTACTGTTAGGTATTGGTTTATGGCTAGGATTAGTGTTTTGGTAAGGGATAGGATTAGAACTAAGAATAGGGCTAGGATGAGAGTGAGAGTTAGTCTTACAGCTAAGCTTAGTTTTTGGTTAGGTATAGGGCTTAATTAGGGCTAGTAATAGGACTAGGTTTATGGTTATGTTTAGGCCTAGGGTTAGTTTTAGAGTTAGGTTAAGCAGTTAGTATAAGCGGTGGGGTTAGATTTAGGGATAGGGCTAGGGTGAAGTTTAGAATTAGGGTTAGGGCTAGGGTTTCATTAGAATTATGATTAAGGCTAGGTTTAGGTCTAGGATGAGGGCTAGGGTTTGTGTTAGGGTTAGGGCTAGTATTAGTGTTAAGGTAAATGTCAGATCTATGGTTACAGTTAGGGATAGTTTTATGGTTAGGATTATGGCTATGTTTAGTGTATGTGTTAGGTTTAGGGTAAGGGTCAAGTTTAGAGCTAGGGGGGTATATTTAGGGTCAGATTTATAGTTTTGTTTAGGTTAGGGTTTAGGGTTAGGGCTCCAATTAGATTAGGGTTTGAGTTAGGGTAATAATATGTTTTGGTTTAGGGTTCAGGTTAGATTTAGCATAATGGATAGGGTTACAGTTAGGGATATGGTCAGATTTAGGCTTATTTTTAGCATTATAATTAGGGTTATTTTAGGGTAATTGATAGGGTTAGAGCTAAATTTAGGGCTAGGGTTATGGATAGACTTAGGGCTAGGGTTAGGGTTAGGGTTATGGGTTTGGTTTCTGTTAAGGTTAGGGCTAGAATTACAGCTAGGGAAAATGTCAGGTCTAGGGTTATGGATAGGGATAGTTTTAGGGTTAGGTTTCTGGCTATGTCTAGTATAAAAGTGACATTTAGGGGTAGGGTCACGGTTAGAGCTAGGTATATAATCACGGGAAGGGTTAGAGTTAGGGTTGGGTTAGGTTAAAGTGTAGGTTTAGGGCTTGAATTAACATTATATTTAGGTTTAGTGTAATGATAAATTTAGGTTTTGGGTTCAGGTTAGGTTTAAGTTAATGAAATAGGTTAGGGTAGGTATAAGTTTAGGGTTAGGCCTAGGGTTACCATTAGAGTTATGGTTATGGTTAGGGTAATGCATACGGGTAGAGCTAGTAATACGACTAGGTTATGGTTATAATTCTGGCTAGTGTTAGGGTAAGGTTTAGGGCTAGGATTGGGATTAGGGTTAGGTTTAGGGTTAGGGTTAAATCTAGGATTAAGGCTCGGATTAGGGCTTGGTTAGGGCTAGTGTTAAGACTATGGGTAATATATGAAGTAGTGTTGCAATTACTGCTAGTTTTAGGGTTAGGGTTAGGGCTAATTCTAGTGTTATGGTTTGTTACGGTTAGTGTGATGTTTAGAGCAAGGGTTATTGTTAGGGTCAGTGTCAGAGTCAGGGATAGTATTAGGGTTAGGGTTAGAACTCGAATTAGGGCTAAAATTAGTACTAGGTGTACAATTAAAGTTTGGTTTAGTTTAAGAGTTAGGGATATATGTTGGTTTTGTTTTAGGGCTAGGCCTATGTTTATGGCAGGATTATGGATTAGCATCAGGTTTAGGGCTAGTGTTAGGTTGAGGTGTAGGCTTAGGGTTAGGTTAGATTTAGAGTTAGGGTTAGATCTATGGTTAGGGCTAGGGCTAGGGCTAGGATTAGGGTGAGGGATAGGGTTATGGTAACGAATATGGTTAGAACTAGGGATAAGGCTAGGGTTAGATTTAGAGTTAGTCATAGTATTAGTCTTAGGGTTAGGGTTAGGGTTAGGGTTAGGGATAAATTAGGGCTAGGATTAGGGTTAGGGTTAGGGCTAGGTTTAGGGCTAAATTAGGGTAGGATTAGGGCAAGAGTTAGGGTTAAGGTAAGAGCTAAATTAGGGCTAGGATTAGGGCTAGGGTTAGTGTTATGGTTAGGGATAAATTAGGGCTAGTATTAAAGCTAGGGTTAGTTTTAGGGTTAGACCAAGGGGTTAGGCTAGAGTTACAGTTAGCATTGGTGTTAAGGTTAAGTTTAGGGTAATGAGTGGGGTTATAGCTAGCTTTAGGACTAGGGTGAGTGTTAGAATTAGGATTAGGCCTAGGGTTATGCTTCAGTTTAGTATTAAGGCTAGGTTTAGGGCTAGGTTAAGGGGTAAGGTTTCTGTTAGAGTTATGGCTAGAACCAGGTCTAGTGCTAATATCAGGTCGAAGGTTAACATTAACAATAGTTTTAGAGTTAGGTTATGGCTAGGTCTAGTTTAAGAGTTAGGTTTAGATTAAAGGTCAGCTTTAGGGCTAGGGTTATTATTAGGGTCAGGGTAAGGATCAGGGTCAGCATTTGGTTTAACTAAAGGTTTTCAATTAGGGCTCGAATTAGCATTAGGTTTAGGTTTAGGGGTAGCGTAATGGATAGGGTTTAGTTTAGGTTTCAGTTAAGGTTTAGGGTAATGGATGGGTTAGGTTTAGTGATCGGGTGAGGTTTAGCATTAGGTTTAGGGTTATGTTTAGAGTAATGGATAAGTTTAGAGCTAGGGTTAGGGATAGTTAATAGTTTGGATTAAGTCTAGGATTAGGGCTAGGTTTAGGGATAGGGCTAGGGTGTGATTTGGGGTAAGTTTTATGGTTAGGGTAAGTGTTAGGTTTAGGACCAGGGTTATGGTTAGGTTAGGGTAAGGGTTAGTGTTTGAGCTAGGGTTAGGGCTAGGACGAGGTTAAGGTTTAGGTTTAGGTGTAGGTTTACATTTATGGTTAGAGTTAGGTTTAGTGTTAGCGATAGGGTTTTAATTAGGGTTATGGTTAGTGTTAGGGTAATGGATATGTTTAGAGCTAAAGTTCAGGCTACGTTTAAGGTTAGGATTAGGGCTAGGGTTAGGGTTTCGGTTTAGATAGAGCTATGGTTATGTTTAGTGTAAAGGTTAGGCTTTGAGCTAGGGTTAGGTTTAATGTGAGGCTTAGGTTCGGGCTAGGTTTAGGGTTAGGGTTAGGCTTAGGGTTATGCTTAGAGCGATCTTTTGGACTAAGATTAAGCCTAGGTTTGGTTTTAGGTTTACGGCTAGGGTTAGGACTATGGGTAATGTAAGAGCTAGGGTTATGTTTAGGGCTAGTTTTAGGGTTAGGGTTATGACTAGGTCTAGTGTTAAGTCTAGGTTTGGGGTTAGTGTCAGGTTTAAAGCTAGGTTCAGTGTTAGAATCAGGGTCAGTTTTAAGGATAGGGTTAGGGTTATGGTTAGATCCAGAATTAAGACTAGGTTTAGGTCTAGGGATAGGGTGTTTTGTTTAGGTTAAGGGTTATTGTTAGGGCTAGTGCTAGGTTTTTGTTTAGGTCTAGTGCTAGAGTTATAGCTATATTTAGGAGTAGTTTTGGGTCTAGTTCTAGTGTTAGGTTTAGGCATAGCTATAGGTTTATCAGTAGGGCTAGTGTTAGGGTTTCGTTTAGGGTTAGGGTCAGGTTTAGGCCTAGGGTTACTTTTAGGGTCAGATGAGGGTCATAGTTAGGTATAGAGGTAGTTTTAGGGCTAGTTGTAGGGTTAGGGTTTTATTTAGGTTAAGGGGTAGAATTAGGGCTATGGCTTGGTTTTGTTTTATGGCTAGGGATAGTGATAGGGCAAGTTTTAGGATTAGCATTATGGTTAGGGGTAGTGTTAGGGTTTGGTTTAGGCTTATTGTTACAGTTAAATTTAGAGTTAGGTTTAGATTAGACTTAGGCTTAGATCTATGTTTAGGATTAAGGCTAAGGATAGAACTAGGGCTAGGGCTGGGGCAAGAGTTAGAGTTAGTCTTATGGCTAGGTTTAGGGTTAGGATAGGATTGAATAAAGGCTAGGATTATCAGTAGGCTTTGGGTAGGCCTAAGTTTAGGATGAGGGTTAGGGTTATGTTTAGTTTTGGGGTATAAGATAAGCTTATAGTTAAGTTTAGGGCTAGGGTGAGGAATAGAATTAGGGTTAGGGCTTGGGTTATGATTTGGGTTAGGATTAAGCCTAGGTTTAGGGATAGGATTATGGCTTGGGCTAATTTCAGGTCTAGTGTTACGATTAAAAAGTGTTTTAGGTTTACGGTAATGTGTAATGTAAGTACCAGAGTTGCAATTAGGGCTAATTATAGTGTTAGGCTTAGGGGTAGGTCTATTGTTAAGTTTAGGTATAGGGTTAGGTGATGTTTAGAGCTAGAGTTAATGTTAAGGTCAGTGTCAGGGTCAGGGTTAGTTTTAGGTTTTGGTTTAAAACTCGAATTAGGGCTAGAGTTATGGCTAAGTGTAGGATTAGGGCTTAGTGTATATTAAGGGTTAGGGTTAGGTTTTATTTTAGGGCTAGGGTTAGTGCTGGTTTTAGGATACCCTTAGGGTTAGGGCTAGGTTTAGGTTTAGGTTTAGGCTAAGGGTAGAGTTAGATTTAGATTTAGGGTTAGATCTAGGATTGCTGCTAGGGCTATGAATAGGACTACTGTTAGGCCTATGGTTTGTGCTAGGATTAGGGTTCCAGTAAAGTATAGAGTTAGAGCTAGGGTTAGGACTAAGGTGAGAGTTAGAGTTAGTCTTTGAGCTACGGTTAGGTTTAACGTTAGGGATAGGGCTAAATTAGATCTAAGAGTAGGGCTAGGGTTAGTGTTAAAGTTAGGCCTAGAATTATGTTTAGGGTTATAATTAAGGTTATGTTTAGGGCTAGGATAAGGGCTATTATTTGTGTTAGGGTTAGGGCTAGTATCATGGCTAGGGCTAATATCAAGTCTAGGGTTATGCTTAGGGATAGTTTTAGGGTTAGTTTTATGGCTAGGTCTAATGTAAGGGTTAGGTATAGGGTAAGAGTGAGGTTTAGAGCTAGGGGAATTATTAGGGCCAGTGTCAGCTTTAGGGTTTGGTTTAGATTTGAGTTTAGGGTTAGGGCTCAAATTAGCATTAGGTTTAGCGTTAGGATAATTATTTGATTAGGTCTAGGGTTCAGGGTAGGTTTAGGGTAATTGATAAGTTTGGGGATAGTGATATGTTTAGGGTTAGGCCTAGGGTTAGCATTAGGATAAGGTTTATGTTTAGGGTAATGATATAGTTAGACTTAAGGTGAGGGCTTGGGTTATGGTTAGGATTAGGTCTTGATTTAGGGTTAAGGTGAGAGTTAGAACTAGTGTTAGGTTAGGGTTATGTTTAGTGTAAGTGTTAGGTTCTGAGCTATGTTTAGGGCTAGGCTGAGATTTAGGTTCAGGATTAGGTCTAGGGATAGGATTACAGTAGATTTTGGGTTAGGGTTAGGGTTAGGATTAGACCGATGATTAGTGGTAGGGTCAGTAAAAGGGTCAGTGTTAGTGTTATTGTTTTGGATAGGGTTAGATCAAGAATGAGGACAAAAGTGAGGGCTATTAATAAGGTTAGTGTTTTGGTTAGCCTAAGGATTAGTGATAGTTCTAGAGTTACCCTTAGATTTATTGTTTTGCTTAGGGTAAGGTATTGATTTAGAGCTAGGTTTAGGGCTATGGTTATGGTTAGAGTTAGGGTCAAAGCTAGGTTTAGGGCTTGGATTAAGCCTAGGTTTTGTGTTAGGTTTAGGACTAGGGTTAGGGTAATGGCTAATGTAAGAACTAGGGTTACCATTAGGGTTAATTTAATTGTTAGAGTATGGGTTAGGTTTAGTGTTAGGGTTAGGTTTAAGGTTAGGGTGATATTTATAGCTAGGCTTCGTGTTAGGATAGGAATCACGGTCAGGCTTAGTTTTAGGGTTAGAGTTAGAACTTGAATTAGGGCTAGGGTTACTGTTAGGGTTCAGTTTAAGGTGAGGGCGGTGATTAGAGCTAGGGTGAGTATTAGGATATTAGTCAGGGTCAGGGTTGGTTTTCAGGTTAAGATTAGGACTCGAACTAGGGCTAGGTTTAGGTCTAGTTGTAGTGTTAGGGTTTGGTTTAAGTTAAGGTTTAGGTTTAGGACTTATGCTCAGTTTTGTTTTAGTCCTAGAGTTTGGGTAGGGCTAGTATTAGTTTTAGGTTAGGCTTAGTGTTAGGGTTAAATTTGGAATTAGGGTTAGATCTAGGGTTAGGGCTAGAACTAACGATAGATCTAGGGTTATGGCTAGGTTTAGCGTTATGGTAAGGGATATTGTTAGAACTAGGGATAGGGCTAGGGAGAGAGTTAGTCTTAGGGGTAGGGTTAGGGGTAGGGTTAGAGATAGGGCTAAATTATGACTAGGATTAGGGCTAGGTTTAGTGTTTAGTTTACGCCTAGTTTTAGGGTTAGTGTTAGGGTTAGTGTTAGGGGTTAGAATTAGAGTTTAGAGTTTAGGTTTAGAGTAAGGGCAAAGTTTGGGTAAAGGATGGCTTTATAGCTAGGTTTAGAGGTAGTATGAGGGTTATAATTAGGTTTAGGGCTATGGTTAGGGTTAGAGTTATGATTAAGGCTAGGTTTAGGGCTATGATTAAGGCTAGGGCTAGGATTAGTGCTAGGGCTAATTTCAGGTCTAGAATTATGGTTAAAGATAGTTTTAGGATTAGGATTATGGTATGTCTAGTGTAAGGGTTAGGTTTAGGATTAGCATCAGGTTTAGAGCTAGGGGTATTATTAGGGTCAAGTTCTATGGTAGGGTTTGTGGTAGGTTAAGGTTTAAAGTTAGGGCTCAAATTAACATTAGGATTAGGGTTGTGGTTATGGTAATGGATAGAGTTAGAAATCAGTTTAGGGCTAGGGTTATGGTTATGATTAGGGCTAGGTTTTGGGTTAAGTTACTTATAGGGTTAGTGTTACAGCTAATGTAAGGACTAGGGTTATGATTACAGCTAATTTTATTGTTTTAGTGCTAGGTTTACTTTAGATTTAAGTTTAGGGTTAGGGTGATATTTAGACCTCAGGTTAGTGTTATGGTCAGAGTAAGGATCAGGGGTACTTTTAGGGTTTGGCTTAAAACTCGAATTAGGGCTGGGATTAGGGCTAAGTGTAGGGTTAGGGCTTAGTTTAGGTTAAGGATTAGGGTTAGAGCTTTGGCACATTTTTTTTTTCAGGGCTAGGTTTAGGGTTAGTGAATTTTTTAGGATTAGTGTTATGGTTAGGGCTAGTCTTACATTTAGGCTTAGGCTTTGGTTTAGGGTTAAATGTAGACTTAGGTTTTTATCTAAGTTTAGTGCTAGGTCTAAGGATAGGGCAACAGTTAGGACTAGGATTTGGGAGAGAGTTAGGTGTATGGGAAGGGATAAGATTAGATGAGTGATAGGGCCAATGTGAGAGTTAGAGTTATTCTTAGGGCTAGTTTTAGGGTTCGGGTTAGGGATAGGTCTAAATTATGGCTAGGGTTAGTGTTAGGGCTAGGGTTAGGGCTAGTTTTAGAATTAGCATCAGGTTTAGGGCTAGTTTTAGGCTTAGGCATTGAGTTAGGGTTAGGTTTAAAGTTAGGTTTTGATCTAGTGTTAAAGCTAGGTCTAAGGATAGGGCAATTGTGACAACAAGGGTTAGGGTTATAGTTAGTGTTACGTTTAGGGTAAGGGATGTGGTTTTGGCTAGGTTTAGGGCTAGGGCAAGGGTTAGTATTAGGGTTAGGGTTACTTAGGGTTAGGGGTATGATTAAGGCTAGGTTTATGGCTAGGATAAGGTTTAGGGTTTGTGTTAGGGTTAAAGATAGTATTAAGGCTAGGGCTAATGTCAGGTCTAGGGTTATAGTTAGGGCTAGATTTAGTGTTATGTTTATGGCTTGGTCCAGTGTAAGGATTAGGTTTAGGGTAAGATTCGGGTTTATATCTAGGGTTATTTTTAGGGTCAGGGTCAGGTTTAGGGTTTGGGTCAGCTTAGAGTTTAGGTTTAGGGTAATGACAGGGTTAGGTTTAGGGTTTAGGTTTGGTTTAGTGTAATGGATAGGGTTAGGATCAGGCCTAGGGTTGGCTTAAGGGTTAGGGTTATTGTTAGGGTAATGGATAGGTTTAGACCTAAGGTAAGGGCTAGGGTTATGTATAGGATTAGGGCTAGTTTTGGGTTAGGGTTATGTTTATGTTTAGGGTTAAAATAGGTTTAGGATTCAGTTTAAGCTAGGCTTTGGGTTAGGTTAGGGCTAGAGTTAAGGCTACGGCTAATGAATGAAGTAGGGTTATGAGTAGCGCTAGTTATAGGGTTAGGGTTAGGGCTCTTAGGTTTTACTCTTAGGTTTAGGGTTTCACTTAGGGTAAGGGATTAATTTAGATCTATGTTTGGGGCTATGGTTAGGTTTAAAATTAGTGTTAAAACTAGGTTTAAGGCTCAGTTTAGGGCTAGTTTTTGTGTTAGGTTTAGGGCTAGGATTAGGGTAACAGCTAATGTAAGAACTAGGGTTACTATTAGGGTTAGTTTTACCGTTAGGGGTAGAGGTAGTTTGAGTGCTAGGGTTAGGTTTAATGTTAGAGTGATATTTATAGCTACGGTTCTTGTTAGGATATGAGTCAGGGTCAAGGCTAGCGTTAAGTTTTAGGGCTAGCGTTAAGACTCAAATTAGGGCTATTGTTAATGTTAGTGTTCGGTTTGAATTTACGGTGGTGTTTAGAGCTAGGGTGAGTTTTAGGATATGAGTCAGGGTTAGGATTAGTTTTAAGGTGAGGCTTAGGACTCGAATTAGGGTTAGGTTTAGGTCTAGGTGTAGTGTTAGTGTTTGGTTTAAGTTAAGGTTTAGGGTTAGGGCTATTGCTCAGTTTTGGTTTACTGCTAGAATTAGGGTTAAGGCTAGTTTTATGATTATCATTAGGGTTAGGGCTACTGTTAGTGTTAAACTAGAGCTTAGGTTTAATGTTAGATTTAGAGTTAAGGTTAGGCCTGGGCCTAAATTTAAGTCAAGTGTTAGGGCTAGTGTTAGGTTTAGGTAGCAGATAGGCATAGAACTAGGGATAGGGATCAGGCTAGGGCAAGAGTTAGAGTTAGTCTTAGGGATAGGGTTAGGATGGAGTTAGAGATAGAGCTAAATTAGGGCTAGGATTAGGGCTAGGTTTTGTGTTTAGCTTAAGCCTAGGGTTAGGGTTAGGGTTAGGTTTAAATTTATGGTAAGGGATGACATTATAGCTAGGTTTAGAGGTAGGGTGAGGTTTAGAATTAGGGTTAGGTGTAGGGTTAGAGTTAGGGTTATGATTAAGGCTAGGTTTAGGGCTAGGATGAGGGCTAGGTGTGCTTTTAGTTTTAGGACTAGGATTAGGGCTAGGGCAAATATCAGGTCCAGAATTATGTTTAAAGATAATTTTAGAGTTATGTTTATGGCTACGTCTAGGCTAAGGATTAGGTGTTGGGTTATGGTCAAGTTTAGAGATAGGGGTATTATTAGGGTCAAGGTCTGGGTTAGGGTTTGAGATAGGTTAAGGTTTCAAGTTTGGGCTTGAATTAGTTTTAGAATTAGGGTTAGGATAATGATAGAGTTAGGTTCAGGATTCAGGTTAGGTTTAGGGTAATGGAAGGGTTAGGATTAGGGATAGGGTTAGGTTTATGCCTAGGGTTATCATTATCTTTAGGATTACGGTTATGGTAATGGATAGATTTAAAGATCATTTTAAGGCTAGAGTTATGGTTACAATTAGGCCTAGTGCTAGGGTTAGGTTAGTTTTAAAGCTAGGGTTAGGGCTTGGATTAGGGCTAGTTTTGGGGTTATTTAGGGCTAGGGTTAGGGTTACAGCTAATGCAAGTACTAGGTTTACAATTACGGCTAGTTTTAGTGTTTTAGTGCTAGGTTTAGTGTTAGGGTTAGGTTTACATTTAGGGTGATGTTTAAGTCAGTGTCATTTTCAGGGTTTGTTTTCAGCTTCGGTTTCCAACTGGAATTAGGGCTAAGGTTAGGTCTAGGTGTAAGGTTAGGGTTTGGTTTTGGTTAATGGTTAGGTTTAGAGCTATGGCTTGGTTTTGTTTAAGGGATAGGGCTAGAGTTACTGCTTGTTTTAGGATCAGTGTTATGGTTTGGGCTAGTGTTAGGGTTAGGCTTAGGCTTTGGTTTAGGGCTAGATTTAGAGTTATGTTTTGCCTAAGGTTAATGCTAGGGATAAGGATAGGGATAGGGTTAGCACTAGGTTTAGTGCTAGGGTTAGGGTTACAGTAAGGGACGGGAATAGAACAAGTAATAGGGCTAGTGTGAGAGTTAGCGTTAGTCTTAGGGCTAGGGTTAGGGTTAGGTTTAGGTATAGGGCTAAATTACGGCTAGGGTTATGTTAGGGCTAGTGTTAGGGCTAGTTTTAGGATTAGGCTTAGGCATCAAGTAGGGTTAGATAGGGTTAGCCCTAAGGTTAGAGCTAGGTTTATGTATAGGATTAGAGCTAGTGTTTGAGTTAGGTTTAGGTTTAAGTTTAAGGTTAAAGTTAGGTTTAGGACTTGGATTAAGGCTAGGTTTTGGGTTATGTTAGGGCTAGGGTTAAGGCTACTGCTAATGAATGAAGTAGGTTTATGATTACAGCTAGTTATAGGGTTAGAGTTAGGTCTACATCTAGTTTTAAGGTTAGGTTTACGGTGATGATGATGTTTAGAGCCAGGGTTAGTGTTAGGGTCAGAGTTAGGGTCAGCTAGTTTTAGGACTAGGGTGAGAAATAGGATTAAGGTTAGGGTTAACGTTAGGGTTAGGGTTAAGATTAAGGCGAGGTTCATGGCTAGGATGTGGGCTAAGTTTTGTATTAGGGTTAGGGCTAGAATTAGAGCTAGGGCTAATGTCAGGTCTAGGGTACACTTAGGGATTATTTGAAGGTTAGGTTTATGGCTAGGTCTATTGTAAATATTAGGTTTCTTGCTAGGGTCAGGTTTAGATCTATGGGTATTATTAGAGTCAGGGACAAGGTTAAGGTTAGGGTTAAGTTAAGGTTTAGGTTTAGGGCTCAAATTAGTCTAATGTTAGGGATAGGGTAATGACACAGTTAGGTTTAGGGTTCAGGTTAGGTGTAGGTTAATGCATAGGGTTAAGGCTTGTGCTAGGATTAGGTTATGCCTAGGTTTATCATAAGGATTATTGTTATCTTAGGGTAATGAATAGGGTTAGAACTTGGGTTAGGGCAAGGGTTATGGTAAGGATTAGGTCTAGGGTTAGGCTTAGTGTTATAGTTAGGGCTAGGGTTATTTTTAGGATTAGCTTTAGGCTTAAAGCTATGGTAGGGCTTGGATTAGGGCTAGTATTTGTGATAGGTTAGGGCTATGGCTAATTGAAGAACTAGTGTATACATTAGGACTAGTTTTATGGTTAATGCTAGGGCTAGGTGTAGTTTTAGAGTTAGTTTTAGGATTAGTTTTAAGTTTGGAGCTAGGGTTAGTGTTAGTGTCAGGGACAATGTTCGGGGAGGGTAATAGTTATGGTTAAATCCAGAATTAGGACTAGGGTTAGGTCAAGACATAGGGTTAGAGTTTGGCTTAGGTTAAGGGTTATTGTTAAGGCTAGGTCTAATTTGTCTTTAGGTCTAGAGCTATAGTTATGGCTAGATTTAGGATTAGGTTTAGGTCTAGTGCTAGTTTTAGGGTTAGGTTTAAATATAAATTTACCAGTAGGGCTAGTGTTAGTGTTCAGTTTAGGGTTAGGTTTAGATTTAGACCTAAAATTAGTGTTAGGGTTAGAATAATGATCAGGGTTAGGGTTAGGGTTTGGGTTATGGTTAGATCTAGAATGAAGGCTAATCTTAGGGCTAGTTATAGTGTTAGGTTTTGGTTAGGCTAAGGATTAGTGCTAAGATTACAGTTAACATTAGGGTGAGGGTTTGGCTTATGGTAAGGGATAGGGTTAGAGCTAGGATTAGGACTAGGGTTAGGATTACGTTTAGGGTTAAACTCGTGTTAGGGCTTAGATTAGGACTAGTTTTGTATTAGGGTTAGGGCTAGTGTTATGGTTATGGCTATTCTAAGAAATAGTGTTACAATTAGGGATAGTTTTATGGTTAAGTTTAGGGCTAGGTCTAGTGTTAGGGTTAGGTTTAAAGTTAATGTGATGTTTAGAGCTAGATTTAGTGTTTGGATATGATTCAGGGTCATGGTTACATTTAGGGTGAGTTTTGGGTTTTAAATTAGGGCCAGGGTTAGGGCTGGTGTAGGGTTTTGGTTTGGTATAGGGTAAGGGTTAGTGTTAAGGGTATGGCTCAGTTTTGTTTTAGGGCCAGGGCTAGGGTTAGGGCTAAATTTAGGATTAGTATTAGGGTTAGAGCTAGTTTCAGGGTTAAGCTGAGGCATCAGGTTAGGGTTAGTTTTAGAGAAGGTTTTGATCTAGATTTTGTGCTAAGGCTAAGGATAATGCAAGGGTTCTGACTAGGGTTAGGGCTTGGGTTAGTGTTATGGTAAGGGATAGGGTTAGAAGTAGGGATAGGTCTTGTGTGAGAATTATTGTTAGTCTTAATTCTAGGGGTTTGGTTATGGTTAAAAATAGGTATAAATTAGGGATAGGATTAGGCCTAGATTTAATGATTGGGTTAAGGCTAGAGTTAGGGTTATTATTAGGGCTAGGGCTAGGGTTAGAGTTAGGGTAAGGGTTAGTGTTTAAGCTACGGTTAGGGCTAGGGGGAGTGTTAGGTTTAGTTTTAGGTCTAGGTTAGGGTTATGGTTAGGTTTACAGTTAGGGTTGGGGTTAGGGCTAGAGTTTTCATTAGGGTTAGGGTTAGTTTTAGAGTAATGGATTAGATGTAAGATTAGGTTTAGGGTTAAGTTTAGGTTATGGTTAAATTTAGGTTAAGGGATAGGTTTAGTTTTGATTCATGGTAAGGTTTAGCGTAAGTTTATGGCAAGCGTTAGGTTAAGGGTTAGGTCGAGGGATAGGTTTATGATTAGTGTTAGAAATAGGATTAGGTTTAGGGCTAGGGTTATTATTAGGGTTAGAGTTATTGTCAGGGTAATGTTAGGGTTAGAGCTAGGATTATTACTAGGGATAAGGTTAGGATTAGGGCTAGGGTTTGGTTTCTGTTTAAGAATAGGGCTCGGGTTATGTTTAGGCTAAGGGTTAGGCTTTGAGCTAGGGTTATGTCTAAGGTGAGGGTTAGGGTTAGGGCTACATTTAGGATTATGGTTATGCTTAGGGGAGGTTTAGGCCTCGGATTAGGGCTAGGTTTTGTGTTAGGTTAGGCCCAGGGTTAAGGCTATGTGTAATGTAAGATGTAGGGTTCTGATTAAAGCTAGTTGTAGGGTTAGGGTTATGGCGATGTCTAGTGTTAGTTTTAGGTTTTGGGTTAGTTTCAGGTTTAGAGCTAGGTTTAGTGTTAGTGTTAGGGTCAGTGTTCAGGTTAGAATTAGGTTTACGGTGAAAGCCAGAATTAGGACTAGGGTTAGATCTAGAGATAGGGTTAATGTTTGCTTTACGTTAAGGATTATGTTAAGGCTAGGGCTCAGGATTTTTTTACGTCTAGGTCTAGAGTTATTTCTATATTAAGGATTAGGCTTAGGTCTTAGGCTTGTGTTAGGATTAGGTTTAGGTATAAGTTTACTGGTTGGGCTAGTTTTAGGGTTTGGTTTAGGTTTAGGGTCAGATTTAGACTGAGGGTTTGTGTTAGGGTAAGGAATTGAGTTAGGGTTAGAGCTAGAATGAGGGCTAGGGTTAGGACTAGTAATAGGTTTAGGGTTTGGATTAGGCTATGGATTAGGATTAGGACTAAAGTTAGCATTATGGATAGGGTTTGGCTTAGGGAAAGTGATAGAGTTAGAGCTAGGTTTAGGGCTAGGGTTAGGGTTAGGGGTAAGGGTAGGGCTAGGTTTAGATTTAGGTTTACATCTAAGATTAGGGCTCAGATTAGAGCTAGTTTTTCTGTTAGGTTTAGGGCTAGGGTTAGGGCTATGATTAATATAATAACTAAGGTTCTGATTAGAGTTAGTACTTGGACTAGATCTAGTGTTAGTGCTATCTTTAGTGTTAGTGTGATATTTAGAATTAAGGTTAGTGTTAGAATATAAGTCAGTGTCAGGGTTAATTTTAGGACTAGGACATGAATTAGAGGTAGAAGGATATGGCTAGGTTTAGGGTTAGCTTTTGGTTTAGGTTAACATTTAGGGTTAAGACAATGTCTCGGTTTTGTTTAAGTGGATAAGGCTAGGGTTACGACTAGTTTTAGGATTAGCGATAGTGTTAGGTCTAGTGGTAGGTTGAGGATTAGGCTTAGGGTTAGGGTCAAATGTAGAGTTATGGTTAGATCTAGGGTAGGGACTAGGGCTAGGGTTAGGGCTAAAGTTAGGGTTTGTGTTATGTTTATTGTAATGGATAGGGTTAGAACTAGAAATAGGGCTAGGGGGAGAGTTAGATTTATTCTTAGGCCAAGGTTAGGTGTAGAGATAGGTTTAGGGCTAAAACAGGTCTAGGATTAGTGCTAGGGTTAGCGTTAGGTTTAGGCCTATGGTCAGGGCTAGAGATATGGTTAGTGTTAGGTTTAGTATTAGAGATAGGGTTAGGGGAAAAGATGGTGTTAAACCTAATTTCAGGTCTAGGGCAAGGGTTAATGTTAGAGATAGGGCTAGAATTAGGGTTTGGGTTAGGATTAAGGCTAGGTATAGGCCTAAGGTGAGGACTAGTGTTTGTGTTAGGGTTAGGGCTAAGATTAGGGCTGGGGCTAATGTCAGGTCTGGGTTTATTGTTATGGTTAGTTTTAGGGTTAGTTTATGGCTAGGTCTATTGTAAGAATTAGTTTAAGGTTAAAGGTCAGGTTTAAAGATAGGTGTATTATTAGATTCAGGGTTCGAGTAGGGTTTTGTTTATGTTAAGATTTAGGGTTAAGGTTTGAATTAGCATTAAGGATAGCATTAGGGTTTGGGTTAGGGTAATTAATTGGGTTAGGTTCAGGGTTCAGGTTAGGTTTACAGTAATGAATAGGGTTATTGTTAGATATAGTTAGCGTTAGGCCTAGGGTTAGCATTTGGGTTAGGCTTATCTTTAGTGTAATGGATAGGGTTAGAGCTAAGGTTAGGGCTAGGATTAAGGTTAGAATTACGACTAGGGTTAGGGTTAGGCATAGGGTTCGTGTCAGGGTTAGGTTTGGGCTAAGTGTTAGTGTTTGAGCTAGGATTAGGGATAGCTTGAGGGTAGGGTTAGAGTGAGGGCTGATGTTAGGTTTAGGGTTTTTGTTTATGTTTAGATTATGGTTTGATTTTAAGCTAGAATTAGGGTTAGGGTGAGGGTTATGGTTAGGGTTAGGTCTAGGCTTCTTGTTAGGGTTATAATAAGGGCTAGGTTTAGGGCTAAGATAAGGGTTATGTTTTTGTGAGTCTTATGGCTATAATTAGGGCTATGTGTAATGTAAGAGCTAGGGATATGTTTATGGCTAGTTTTAGGCTTAGGGTTATGGATAAGTCTAGTGTTCTAGTTAGGTTTTGGGTTAGGATAAGATTTAGAGCTAGGGTTTGTTTTAGGGTAATGGTCATTGTTCGGGTTAGTGTTAGGTTTAGGGTGACGGTCAGATTTAGGACTAGCATTTGGTCTAGGGATAGAGTTAGTCTTTAAGTTAGGTTAACGGTTATTGTTAGGGCTAGTGCTAGGTTTTAGCTTAGGGTTAAGGCTAAATTTATGACTCTATTTAAGATTAGGTTTGGTCTAGTGCTAGTGTTACTGTTAGGTTTAGGTATAGGTTTACCAGTAGGGGTAGTGGTAGGGTTTGCTTTAGGGTTAGTGTCAGGTTTAGACCTAGGGTTAGTGTTAGGATCA
The DNA here is from genome assembly GCF_001458135.2 of Marmota marmota marmota. Taxonomy (NCBI): domain Eukaryota; kingdom Metazoa; phylum Chordata; class Mammalia; order Rodentia; family Sciuridae; genus Marmota; species Marmota marmota. Next base: position 188,962 of record NW_026005954.1, on the reverse strand, counting down.
GAATAAGGGTCAGGGTTAGAGTTAGGGTTAGAGCTAGAATGAGGGCTAGGGTTAGGACTAGTAATAGAGATAGGGTTTGAGGTAGGCTAAGGATTATGGTTAGGACTAGGGTAGCATTAGTGTGAGGGTTTGGTTTAGGGTAACTGATAAAGTTAGAGATAGGGTTGGTTTAAGGTTAGGGTTAGGTTTAGGGTTATACCTACTTTTAGGCCTCGGAATAGGGCAAGGGTTTGTGTTAGCATTAGGTCTACAGCTAATGAAAGAACTAGGATTTCGATTAGGGCTAGTTCTAGGGTTAGCGTTAAGGCAATGTTTAGAGCTAGGGTTACTGTTAGGGTCCGAGTAAGGGTCAGGGTTACTTCTAGGGTTAGGTTTAGGGCTCAAATTAGGGCTACGTTTAGGGCTAGGTGTAGGGTTAGCATTTGGTTTAGGTTAAGGGTTAGAGTTAGGGTTATGGCTCGATTTTGTTTTAGGGCTAGGGTACTCTTAGGGCGAGTTTTCCAATTAGCATTAGGGTTAAAGCTAGTGTTAGAGTGAGCTTTAGGCTTAAGTTTAGGGTCAGATCCAGGTTTAGGGCTAGGGTTGGGGCTAGGGATAGGGAAAAGGTTTGGGTTATGGTACGGGATAAATTTAGAACTAGGGATAGGGCTAGGGCAAGAGTTAGAGTTAGTCTTCGGGCTAGGGATAGTGTTAGGTTTAAGGTTAGGGCTAAATTAGGGCTAGATTAGAGCTATGGTTAGTGGTAGGTTTAGGCCTAGGTTTAGGGCTGGGATTAGGGTTAGAATTAGGGTTAGGATAAGGTATGATGTTACATCTACATTTAGGGCTAGAGCAAAGCATAAAATTAGGTTTAGGGCTAGGGTTAATGTTAGGGTTAGGATTAACTCTAGGCTTAGGGATAGGATTAGGGCTAGGATTTGTGTTAGGGTTAGGGCTAGGATTAGGGATAAGGCTAATGTCAGTTCTAGGGTTATGGTTAGGGACAGTTATAGGGTAAGGATAATGGCCAGGTCTATTGTAAGTGTTAGGTTGAAGGTTAGGTTCCAGTTTACAGCTAGGGGTATTATTAGGGTCAGAGTCAGGGTTAGGGTATGTGTTAGTTTAAGGATTAGGCTTAGGGCTCAAATTAGCATTAGAGTTAGTGTTAGGGTTAGGGTAATGGATACAGTTAAGTTTAGGGTTAAGGTTAGAATTAGAGTAATGGACAGGTTTAGGATTATGGATAGGGTTAGATTTAGGCCTCAGGATAGAATTTGGTTAGGGTTATGGTTAGTGTAATAGACTGGAATAGAGCTACAGTTAGGACTATGATTATGGTTAGGTTAGAGCTATGGTTAGGGTTAGGGCTAGGGTTAGAATGTGGTTATGGTTATGTAATGGATAAGATTAGAGCTAGAGATAGGGCTAGGATTATGGTTAGAATTAGGGCTATGATTTAGGTTAGATTTTGTGTTAGGACAAGTTCTAGGTTTATGGTTAGGTTTAGGTTAAATATTAGGGCTAGGGTTAGGGTTAGGGTAGGTTTAAAGCTAGGGTTAGGGCTCTGATTAGGTCTAGGTATTGAGTTAGGTTAGGGCTATTTAGGACTAGGGCTAATGTTAGAAATAGAGTTATGATTAGGGCTAGTGTTAAGTTTAGCATTATATCTAAATCTACTGTGTAGATTAGGTTTAGGTTTAGGGTGATGATTAGAGATATGGTTGGTGTTACCATCAGAGTCAGGATCGGTGTTTCTGATCAGAGTTAGGAATAGACTCGAAAAAGGGCTAGGGTTAAGGCTAGGTGTAGGGTTAGGGTTTGTGTAAGGGTTAGGGTAAGAATTAGGGATAGGTCTAATATCAAGTCTAGGATTATGGTTAGTTTAGGGATAGTGTTATGGCTTTGTCATAGTTTTGTTTTACAGCTAGGGCTACTTTTATGATTAGCGATAGTGTTAGTGCTAGTGGTATGGTGAGGTTCAGGCTTAGAATTATTTTTATGGTTAAATCTAGGTTTAGGGCTATGGCTATGGTTAGGGTTAAGGTTAGGGCTAGTGTTAGGGTTATTAACGGATAGAGTTAGAATTAGAAATAGAGCTAGGGTGAGAGTTAGAGTTATTCTTAGGGCTAAGGTTAGGGTTAGGTTTAGGGTTAGGGCTAAATTAGGGCTAGATTCAGGGCTAGCGTTAGTGTTAGGGTTAGCCCTAGGGTTAGAGTTAGGTTTAGGGGAAGGGCTGTGGTTATAGGTTATAGGGCTAGGGCGAGGGTTAGAATTAGGGTTAGAGCTTGGGTTAGGATTAAGGATATGTTTAGTGCTAGGATGACGGTTTGTGTGAAGGCTAGGGTAGGGCTAATATCAGGTCTAGATTTATGGTTAGTGTTAGTTTTAGGGTTAGGTTATGGCTATCTCTAGTGTAACGGTTAGGTTTAGATAAGGGTCAGGTTTAAAGCTAGGTGTATTATTAGAGTCACGGTCTGGGTAGGGTTTGGTTTAGGTTAAGTTTTAGGGTTAAGGATTGAATTAGCTTTAGGGTTAGGGTTACGGATAGGGTAATTGATAGGATTAGGTTTAGGGTTCAGGTTAGATTTAGAGTAATGGATAGGGTTAGCATTATGCCTAGGGTTAGCATATGAGTTAGGCTCATATGTAGGGTAATGGACAGTGTTAGAGCTAAGATTAGGACTATGGATAAGGTTATGATTGGGGCTAGGTTTAGGGATAGGCCAAGGGATAGTGTCAGGCATAGTTTTAGGATAAGTATTAGCATTTGAGCTAGGGTTAGGTCTTTGGCGAGGGTTAGGTCTTTGGCGGGGGTTAGGGTTAGAGTCAGAGCTAGGATTAGGGTTAGGGTTACATTTAGGGTAAAGGTTAGAGTTTGAGCTATGTTTAGGGCTAGGGCGAGTGTAGGATTAGGCTTAGGTCTAGGATTATTGTTCAGTTTATGATTAGGGATAGGTTTAGGGCTAGGATAAGGGCTAGGTTTTGTGAGAGGTTTAGGGCTAACATTAGGGCTATTGGAAATATGTCAGCTAGGAATGTTTATATCTAATTTTAGGGTCAGGGTTATGGATATATCTATAGTTAGGGATAGATTTTGGGTTTGGATAAGGTTCAGAGCTAGAGTTTGTTTAGGGTTAAGTGTCATTGTTCAGGATAGGGTTAGTTTTAGGGTGAGTGCCAGAATTACAATTAGTGTCGGGTCTAGGGATAGGGTTAGTGTTTAAGTCAGGTTAACGGTTATTGTTAGGGCTAGTACTAGGTTTTTGTTTAGGGCTAGGGCTAGATATATGACTATATTTAGGATTAACTTTCGTCTAGTGCTAGTGTTACTGTTAGGTTTAAGTATAGGTTTACCGGTATGGAAAGTGTTATATTTCGGTTTAGTGTTAGGGTCAGGTTTAGATCTAGGGTTAGTGTTAGGGTCAGAATAAGGGTCAGGCTTAGGGTTAGTTTTAGAGCTAGAATGAGGGCTAGGATAGGTCTAGTAATAGATTTAGAGTTTGGGGTAGGTGAAGGATTAATTTTAGGACTATGGTAGCATCATGGTTAGTATTTGACTTAGAGAAAGGGATAGGGTTTAAGGTAGGGTTAGGGTTAGGGTTAGGTATAGGTCTATGGTTAGGGTTAGGGTTAGAGTTAAAAAATAGGGTCAGGTCTCAGATTCAGGCTAGGATTTGTGTTATCATTAGGGCTACCTCTAATGAAAGAACTAGGTTTCTGTTTAGGGTTAGTTCTAGGGTTAGCATTAGGTCAATGTTTAGAGTTAAGGTTATTGTTAGGGGCTGAGTTAGTGTCAGGGTTATTTCTAGGGTTAAGATTAGGGTTATGATTCAAATTAGGGGTAGGTTTAGGACTAGGTGTAGCTTTAGTGTTTGGTTTAGTTTAAGGGTTATTGTTATCGCTCAGTTTTGTTGTAGGATAAGCGTAGATTTACGCTAGTTTTCCAATTAGAATTAGGGTTAGGGCTAGTGTTAGGGTGAGGTTTATAGTTAATTTTAGTTTTAGATCCAGGTTTAAGCCTTGGGTGAAGATTAGGGCTAAGTTTTGGGCTAGGGATAGGGCTAGCGTTTGAGTTATGGTACGGAATAGGTTTAGAATTAGGGATAAGGCTAGGGCGAGTGTTAGAGTTAGTCTTAGGGATAGGGATAGGGTTAGATTTATTGTTAGGGCTAAATTAGGGCTAGGAATAGTGCTAGGGTTAGTGTTATATTTAGGCCTAGGTTTAGGGCTAGGGTTAGGGTTAGCATTAGGGTTAGGGTAAGGTATGATGCTATACTAGAACAAGGGATAAAATTAGGGTTAGGGCTAGAGTTAAAATTAGGGTTAGGATTAAGGCCAGACTTAGAACTAGGGTTAGGTCTAGAGATAGGTCTAATATCAGGTCTAGGGTTAAGGTTAGGCTAGAGTTAGGAATAGGGCTATGGCTCAGTTTTGTTTTAGAACTAGGCCTAGTTTTAGGGCTAGTTTTATGATTAGTGGTAGTGTTAGGGCTAATGGTAGGGTGAAGTTTAGGTTTAGATTTATTGTTATAGTTAGATCTGGGTTTAGGGCTTTGGCTAGGGTTAAGGCTAAGGTTAGGGCTAGTGTTAGGGTTATGATAATGGATAGGGTTAGAAATAGAAATAGGGCTAGGGCGAGAGTTTGAGTTAGTCTTTGGTCTAGGGTTAGGGGTAGGTTTAGGGTTAAGGCTAAATTAGGGCTAGGATTAGCACTAGAGTTAGTGTTAGGGTTAGGCCTATGGTTAAGGTTAGAGTTAGTGTTAGGGTTAGGATTAGGTTTAGGGGAAGGGATAGGGTTATAGCTAGCTTTAGGGCTATGGTGAGGGTTAGAATTAGGGTTAGGACTAAGGTTAGGGTTTGGGTTAGAATGAAGGCTAGGTTTAGGGTTAAGCTGAGTGTTTGTGTTAGGGTTAGGACTAATATCAGGTCTAGGTTCACAGTTAATATTAATTTTAGTGTTAGGTTATGACTATGTCTAGTATAAGGGTTAGGTTTAGGGTTGGGGTCAGGTTGAGAGCTAGGTGTATTATTAGAGTCAGGTTCGGGTAGAGTTTGGTTTAGGTTAAGATTTAGGGTTAATGCTTGAATTAGCAGTGGGTTAGGATTAGGGCAATGTATAGAAGTAGGTTTATGGTTCTGGTTAGGTTTAGTGTAATGGATAGGGTTAGTGTTAGCAAGAGGGTTATTGTTAGGACTAGGGATAGCATTTGGGTTAGGCTTGTCTTTAGGGTAATGGATAGGGTTAGAGCTAAGGTTAGGGCTAGGCTTAAGGTTAGGTTTAGGGTTAGGTTTAGGGGTAGGCCTAGGGTTAATGTTAGGGTTAGGTTTAGGGTAAGTGTAGGCATTTAAGCTAGGGTTAGGCCTAGGGCGAGGGTTAGGTTTTGAGTCAGGGCTAGGCTTAGGTTTAGGGTTAGAGTTACGTTTAGATTAAGGATTAGAGTTTGAGTTAGGGTTAGAGCTATGGCAAGTGTTAGCATTAGGGTTAAGTCTAAGGTTAGGGTTAGGGTTATGATTAGGACTAGGTTTAGGGCTAGGATAAGGGCTAGGTTTTGTGTGATTTTTAGGGCTAACATTAGGGCTATGGGTAATGTAAGAGCTAGGGATATGTTTATGGCTAGTGTTAGGGTCAGGGTTATGGATAAGTCTATTGTTAGGATTAGGTTTTGGTTAGGATAAAGTTAAGAGCTAGAGTTTCTATTAGATTAATGGTCATCATTGGGTTAGGGTTAGTTTTATGGGTAGGGCCACAATTAGGACTAGCTTTTGGTCTAATGATAGGTTTAGTCTTTACGTTAGGTTAAGGGTTATTGTTAGGGCTAGTGCTAGGTTTTTGTTTAGGGCTAAGGCTAGATTTATGACTCTATTTAGTATTAGGTTTGGTCTAGTGCTAGTGTTAATGTTAGGTTTAAGTATTGGTTTAAAGGTAGGGGTAGTGTTAGGATTCAGTTTAGGGTTAGGTCAGGTTTAGATCTAGGGTTAGTGTTTGGGTCAGAATAAGGTTCAGGTTTAGGATTAGGGTTAAAGCTAGAATGAGGGCTAGGTTTAGGACTAGTAACAAAGTTAGGGTTTGGGGTAGGCTAAGGATTAAGTTTAGGAATAAAGTAGCATGAGGTAGATGGTTTAATTTAGGGTAAGAAATGGGATAGAGGTACAGTTAGGGTTAGGGTTATAGTCAGGGCTTGGATTAGGGCTAGAATTTGTGTTAGCATTAGGGCTACAGCTAATGAAAAACTAGTTTTCTGATTAGGGCTAGTTCTAGGGTTAGCGTTATGGCAATGTTTAGAGCTAGGTGTAGTGTTAGGGTCCGAGTCAGGTTCATGGTTATTTCTATGGTTAGGGTTAGGACTCAAAATAGGGCTAAGTTTAGGGATAGTGTGTAAGGTTAGTGTTTGGTTTAAGTTAAGTGTTAGAGTTAGGATTAGGGCTCGGTTTTGTTTTAGGGCTAGGGTAGGGTTAGGGCTAGTTTTCCAGTTAGAATTATGTTTAGGGATAGTGTTAGGGTAAGGTTTGGGCTTAAATTTAGATTTTACAACCAGTTTTAGAGCTAGGATGATGGTTAGAGTTAGGGTTGGTGCTAGGTATAGGGTTAGTTTTGGGGTTATGATAAGGGATAGGTTTTGAACTTTGGATAGGGGTAGCACAAGAATTAGAGTTAATCTTAGGGCTAGGGATAGGATTAGGTTTAGGATTAGGGTTAAATTAGGGCTAGGATTAGCCCTAGGGTTAGTGTTGCGTTTTGGCCTAGAGTTAGGGCTAGGGTTAAGGATAGCGTTAGGGTTAGGGTAAGGTATGATGTTACAGCTATATTTTGGGCTAGGGCATGGGATAAAATTAGGGTTAGGGCTCCAATTAAGGTTAGGACTAGAATTAAGGCTAGGCTTAGGGCTAGGATTAGGAGTATGGTTTGTGTTAGGGTTAGGGCTAGAATTAGGTCTCGGGCTAATGTCAGTTCTAGGGGTATGGTTAGGGATAGTTTTATGTTTAGGTTTATTGCCAGGTATATTGTAAGGATTACCTTGAGCGTTAGGGTTAGGTTTAGAGCTAGGGGTATTATTAGGGTCAGAGTCAGGATTATGGTAAGTGTTAGTTTAAGGTTTAGGGTTAGGGCTAAAATTAGCATTAGGTTTAGGGTAATGGATATGGTTAAGTTTCAGGTTCAGGTTAGGTTTAACATAATGGACAGTGTTAGGTTAAGGCATAGAGTTACAGTTAGGCCTAGGGATAGAATTTGGTTAAAGATGTGGTTCAGGTAATGGATAGAATTAGAGCTACAGTTAGGACTAGGGTTATGGTTAGGTTAGGGCTATGGTGAGGTTTAGGTCTAGGGTTAGAATTTGTTTAGGGTTATGGTTAGGGTAATGGGTAAAATTATATCTAGGTTGAGGGCTAGTGTTATGGTTAGGAATAGGGCTCTGGTTTGGTTTAGGTTTCGGGTTAGGACAAGGTTTAGGTTTAGGGTTATGTTTACGTTAAGTGTTAGGGCTAGGGCTAGGGTTAGTGCTCCCTTTAATACTAGGGTTAGGGCTCGGATTAGGGCTAGGTTTTGGGTTAGGTTAGGGCTAGGGTAGGACTACAGCTAATGTAAGAACTAGGGTTATGATTAGGGCTAGTATTAGGGTTAGCATTAGGACTAGGTCTAGTGTTTATATTAGGTTTAGGTTTAGGGGGATGATTAGAAATAGGGTTAGTGTTAGGGTCAGAGTCAGGATCAGTGTTAATTTTAGGATTAGGAATAGGACTCGAATTGGGGCGAGGGTTAAGGCTATGTGTAGGTTTAGGATTTTTGTTAGGGTTAGGGTAAGAATTAGGGATAGGGCTAATGTCAGGTCTAGGGTTATGTTTAGGTTAGAGTTAGGGTTGGGGCTATGGCTCAGTTTTGTTTTAGAGCTAGGGCTAGGGTTAGGGCTAGTTTTGGTATTATTGATAGTTTTAGGATTAGTAGTAAGGTGAGGTTAAATCTTATATTAATTGTTATGGTTAGATCTAGGTTTAGGGCTAGGGCTATGGTTAGGACTAAAGTTAGGGCTAGTGTCAAGGTTATGATAATAGATAGGGTTAGAACTAGAAATAGGGCTAGAGCGAGAGTTAGAGTTAGTCTTAGGGCTAGGGTTAGTGGTGGGTTTAAGGTTAGGGATAAATTAGGGCTAGGATTAGCGCTAGGATTAGTGATAGGTTTAGGGCTAGGGTTAGGGTTAGTGTTAGTGTTAGGAATAGGGTTAGGTTTAGGAAAAGGGATGGGGTTATAGCTAGGTTTAGAAATAGGCGAGAGTAGAATTAGGGTTAGGGCTAGTTTAGGGTTCAGGTTATGATTAAGGCTAGATTTAGGGCTATGTTTGAGGGTTTGAGTTAGGGATAGGGGTAGGATTACGGATAGGGCTAATGTGAGGTCTAGGGTTTTGGTTAGGAATAATTTTAGGGTTAGGTTATGGTTAGGTCTAGTGTAAGGTTTTCTTTTAGGGTAAGGGTCAGGTTTAGAGTTAGGCGTATTATTAGGATCAGGGTCTGGTAGGGTTTTGTTTAGTCTAAGGTTTAGAGTTAAGGGTTGAATTAGCATTAGGGTTAGGGTTAAAAGTAGGGTAGTGGATAGGGTTAGGTTTAGGGTTCAAGTTAAATTTAGAGTAATGGATAGGTTAGTTTTAGCAATAGGGTTAGCGTTAGGCCTCGGGATAGCATTTGAGTTAGGCTTATCTTTGAATTAATGAATAAGGTTAGAGGTAAAGTTAGTTCTAGAGTTAAGGTTAGGATTAGGGCTAGGTTTAGGTTTAGGCCTAGGGTTAGTGTCAGGGTTAGCCATAGGGTAAGTGTTAGGGTATGAGCTAGGGTTAGGGCTAGGGCTATTGTTAGGGTTAGAGTCAGTGCTAGGGTTACTGTTAGGTTTACAATTAGGGCTAGGTTAAGGCCTAGGATAAGGCTAGGTTTGTGTGGTGTTTATGGCTAGCATTAGGGCTATTGGTTAGATTAGGGTTAGGGTTAGAGTTATTGCCAGAATTAGGACTAGTGTTGGGTCTAGGAATATGTTTAGTCTTTGGGTTAGGTTAAGGATTATTTTTAGGACTAGTGCAAATTTTTTGTTTAGGGCTAGGGCTAGATTTATGACTATATTTAGGATTAGGTTTGGTCTAGTGTTAGTGTTACTGTTAGGTTTAGGTACAGGTTTACTGGTAGGGATAGGGGTAGGATGCGGTTTAGGGTTAGTGTGAGGTTTAGATCTAGGGTTAATGTTAGAGTCAGAATAATGGTCAGAGTTTGGGTTAGAGTTACAACTAGAATGAAGTCTAGGGTTAGGACTAGTAATAGAGTTGGGAATTGGGGTAGGCTAAGAATTAGTGTTAGGACTAGGGTAGCATTAGGATGAGGGTTTGGCTTAGGAAAAGGGATGGGTTTAGAGGTAGGATTAGGGTTAGGGATAGCTTTAGGGCTAGGGTTAGGGTTAGGGTTAGTCTTAGGGTGAAACCTAGATTTAGAGCTTGGATTAGCATTAGCATTTGTGTTAGCTTTAGTGCTTTGGCTAATGAAAAAAAACTTGGTTTCTGATTAGGGCTAGTTCTAGGGTTAGTGTTAAGGCAATATATAGAGCTAGGTTTAGTGTTAGTATCCGAGTCAGGGTCAGGGTTACTTCTAGGGTTAGGTTTAGCACTCAAATTAGGGCAAGGTTTAGGGCTAGTTTTAAGGTTAGTGTTTGGTTTAAGTGTTAGGTTAGGTTTATGGCTCAGTTTTGTTTTAGGGTTAGGTTAGGGTTTAGACTAGTTTTCCAATTAGCATTAGGGTCAGGGCTAGTGTTAGGGTGTGCTTTAGGCTTAAGGTTAGGGTTATATTCACGTTTAGGGCTAGGGCAAAAGTTAGGGCTAAGGTTGGGCCTAGAGGTAGGGCTAGGGAGAGAGTTAGAGTTAGTCTTAGGGCTAGGGATAGGGTTAGGTTTAGTGTTAAGGATAGGTTCAGAACTAGGGATAGGGCTAGGGAGAGAGTTAGAGTTAGTCTTAGGGCTAGGGATAGGGTTAGGTTTAGGGATAGGGCTAAACTAGGGCTAGGATTAGTGCTAGGGTTAGGGTAAGATATGATGTTACAGCATACATTTTTGGCTAGATCATAAGATAAAATTAGGGATAGGGATAGGGTTAAGTTTATAGTTAGAATTAAGGCTAGGCTTAGTTCTAAGATTAGGGCTAGGATTTGTGTTAGGCATAGGGCTAGGATTACGGCTAGGGATAATGTCAGGTCTAGGGTTATGGTTTGGGTTAGTTTTAGGGTTAGGTTTATAGCCAGATCTATTGTAAGGGTTAGGTTGAGTGTTAGGGTCAGCTTTGCAGCTAAGGTACTATTAGGGTATGAATAAGGGTTAGGATATGTGTTAGGTTAAGGATTAGGGTTAGGGCTCAAATTAGCATTAGAGTTAGTGTTAGAGTTAGGGTAATGGATATGGTTAGGTTTAGGGTTCAGTTTAGGTTTAGGGTAATGGACAGCCTTTGGGTTAGGGATAGTATTAAGGTAAGGCCAAGGGATAGAATTCAGTTAGGGTTATGGTTAGGATAATGGATAGGATTAGAGCTACAGTTAAGGCTAGGGTTATTGTTAGGTTAGGGCTATGGTTAGTGTTAGGCATAGGGTTAGAATTCGGTTGGGGTTATGGTTAGGGTAATAAATAAGATTAGAGCTAGGGTTAGGGCTAGGGTTATGGTTAGGATTAGGGCCTTGGTTCGGGTTATCAAGGTTTAGGTTTTGGGTTAGGTTTAGGTTACGTGATAGGGCTAGGGTTAGGTTTAGGGATAGGGTTAAAGCTAGGGTTACAGATTAGATTAAGGCTAGGTTTTAGTTTAGGTTAGAAATAAGGTAGGACTACAGCTATTTTAAGAACTAGAGTTAAGATTAAGGTTAGTTTTAGAGATATCATTAGGTCTAGGTCAAGGTCTAGTGTNGTTAGGGTTAGGGTTAGGGTTAGGGTTAGGGTCAGGGTAATGGATAGGGTTAGGTTTAGGGTTTAGGTTAGGTTAGAATAATGGAAAAGCTTAATGATAGGGATAGGGTTAGCATTAGGCCTAGGGTTAGAATTTAAGTTAGGCTTATCTTTAGAGTAATGGATAAGGTTAGAGCTAAGGTTAGGGCTAGGGTTAAGGTTAGAATTAGGGCTAGTATAGAGTTAGGCCTAGGGTTAATGTTTGGGTTAGGTTTAGGGTAAGTGTTAACATTAGAGCTAGGGTTAGGGCTAGGGTTAGTGTTAGGTCTAGGGTTATGGTTAGGGTTACAATTAGGGCTAGGTTTAGGGTTAGATAAGGGCTAGGTTTCTGTGATGTTTATGGCTAGCGTTAGAGCCATGTGTAATGTAAGAGCTCGGGTTATGGTTATAGGTAGTTTTAGGGTTAGGGTTATGGATAAGTCTAGTTTAGTGTTATGTTTTGGGTTAGGATAAGGTTTAGAGCTAGGGTTTGTGTTAGGGTAAGCATCAGTGTTTGGGTTAGGTTTAGGGCCAGAATTAGGAATAGCATTGGGTCTAGGGATATGGTTAGTCTTTGTGGTAGGTTAAGGGTTATTTTTAGGTCTAGTTCAAGGTTTTTGTTTAGGGATAGGGCTATATTTATGACTCTATTTAGGATTAGGTTTGGTCTAGTGTTAGTGTTACTGTTAGTTTTAAGTATAGGTTTACCAGTATGGGTAGAGTTAGGGTCCAGTTTAGGGTTAGTGTCAGGTTTAGATCTAGGGTTAGTGTTAGGGTCAGAATAAGGATCAGGGTTTGGGTTAGGGCTAGAGCTAGAATGAGGCCTAAGGTTAGGACTAGTAATATAGTTAGGGCTTGATCTAGGCTAAGGATTAGTGTTAGGACTAGGGTAGCATTTGGGTGAGGGTTTGGCTTAGGGTTAGGTATAGGATTAGAGGTAGGGTTAGGATTAGGGATAGGGTTAGGGATAGGGTTAGGGTTACGGCTAGTCTTAGAGTTAAACCTAGGGTTAGGGCTCGGATTAGCACTAGGATATGTGTTAGTATTAGGGCTATGGCTAATGGAAGAACTTGGTTTCTGATTAGGGCTACTTCTTGGTTTAGAATTAAGGCAATGTTTAGAGCTAGGGTTAGTGTTAGGATCCGAGTCAGGGTCAAGGTTACTCCTAGAGTTAGGTTTAGCATTCAAATTATGGCATGATTTAGGGTAGATTTAGGGTTAGTGTTTGGTTTAGGTTAAGGGTTAGGCTAGATTTATGGCTCAGTTTTGTTTTCGGGCTAGGTTAGGGTTAGGGCTAGTTTTCCAATTAGCATTGCTGTTAGGGCTAGTGTTAGGGTCAGATTTAGGCTTAAGGTTAGGGTTTGATCCAGGTTTAGGGGAAGGGCAAAGGTTAAGGATAAAGTTGGGACTAGGGATAGGGCTAGGATTTGGGTTATGGTAAGGGATATATTTAGAAATCGGGGTAGGGCTAGGACGAGAATTAGAGTTATACTTAGGGCTAGGGATAGGGTTAGGTTTAGTGATAGGCCTAAATTAGGGCTAGGATTGGTGCTAGGATTAGTGTTAGATTTAGGCCTAGGTTTAAGGTTAGCATTAGTGTTATGGTAAGATATGATATTACATCTATTTTTAGTGCTAGGACAAGGGATAATATTAGGGATAAGGCTGGGGTTAAGATCAGGGTAAGGATTAAGGCTGGGCTTAGAACTAGGATTAGGGCTAGGGATAGGGCTAATGTCAGCTCTAGGGTTAAGGTTAGGTAGGGATAGGGATAGGGCTATGGCTCAGTTTTGTTTTAGAACTAGGTCTATGGTTAGGGCTAGTTTTATGATTAGCGATAATGTTAGGGCTAATGGTAGGGTGAAGTTTAGGCTTAGATTTATTGTTATGGTTAGATGTAGGTTTAGGGCTATGGCTAGAGTTAGGGCTAAGTTTAGTGCTAGTGTTAGGGTTATGGTAACAGATAGGGTTATAACTAGAAATCGGGCTAGGTTGATAGTTCGAGTTAATCTTTCTGCTAAGGTTATGGGTAGGTTTAGGGTTAGGGCTAAATTAGGGCTAGGATTAGCGCTAGGGTTAGTGTTAGTGTTAGGTTAGGATTAGGTTTAAGGGAAGGGATAGGGTTATAGCTGGGTTTAGGGCTAGGGCAAGGGTTAGAATTAGGGTTAGGTCTAAGGTTAGGGTTTGGGTTATGATTAAGACTAGGTTTAGTGCTTGGCTGAGGGTTTGTGTTAGGGCTACGGCTAGGATTAGGGCTGTAGAAAATGTCAAGTCCCGGTTTATGGTCAGTATTAGTTTTAGTGTTAGGTTATGCCTATGTCTATTGTAAGGTTAAGGTTTAGGGTAAGGGTCAATTATAGAGCTAGGTGTATTATTATGGTCAGGGTCCGTGAAGGGTTTGGTTTAGCTTAAGATTTAGGGTTAATGCTTGAATTAGCGGTGAGTTCAGGTTAGGATTAGGTTAATGGAGAGAATTAGGTTTATGGTTCCGGTTAGGTTTAGAGTAATGGATAGGGTTAGTGTTAACGATAGGGTTATTATTAGGCATAGGGTTAGCATTTGGGTTAGGCTTTTCTTTAGGGTAATGGACAGGGTAAGAGCTAAGGTTAGGGCTAAGTTTAAGGTTAGGATTAAGGTTAGGCCTAGGGTTAATGTTAGGGTTAGGTTTAGGGTAAGTGTAGGCATTTGAGGTAGAGAAAGAGCTAGGGCGAGGTTTAGTTTTTGAGTCAGGGCTAGTGTTATGTTTAGGGTTAGGGTTACAATTATGTTAAAGATTAGAGTTTAAGCTAGGGTTAGGTTTAGGGGGAGGATTAGCAATAGGGTTAGGTCCAAGGTTATGGTTAGGGTTATGATTAGGGCTAGGCTTAAGGCTAGGATAAGGCTAGGTTTTGTGTAATTTTTAGGGCTAATGTTAGGGCTTTGTGTAATGTAAGAGTGAGGGATGTGGTTACGACTATTTTTAGGGTCAGGGTTATGGATAAGTCTAGTGTTAGAATTAGGTTTTGGTTTAGGATAAGGTTTAGATCTATGGTTTCTATTAGATTAAGTGTTATTTTGGGGTTAGGTTTAGTTTTAGGTTTAGGGCCACAAATAGGACTAGTGTTGGGTCTAGTGATAGGTTTAGTCTTTACGTTAGGTTAAGGGTTATCGTTAGGGCTAGTGCTACGTTTTTGTTTAGGGCTAGAGCTAGATTTATAACTCTATTATGATTAGGTTTGGTCTAGTTCTAGTGTTATTGTTAGTTTTAGGTAAATGTTTACTGGTTGAGGTAGTGTTAGATTCGGTTTAGGGTTTGGGTCAGGCTTAGAACTAGGGTTATTGTTAGGGTCAGAATAAGGATCAGCTTTAGGGTTAGGGTAGGAGCTAGAATGAGGGTTAGGTTTAGAACTAGTAACAGAGTTAGGGTTCAGGGTAGGCTAAGAATTACAGTAAGGAATAGAATAGAATTAGGGTGAGGGTTTGGCTTAGGATAAGGGATCCGGTTATATGTAGGGTTGGGGTTAGTTTTAGGGTTAGGGATAAGGTTAGCATTAGGGTTAGTCTTAGAATTAGGGTAATTGTTAGTGTTAGTATTTGGGTTCGGGTTATAGTTAGGTTAAGGTTAGTATTAGTGTTAGGGATAGGGTTAGTATTAGGTTTAGAGTTATGATTATGTGAGTTTTAGGGTTAGAGTTAGGGTCAGGGTTAGGGTTAGTGTTAGGGTTAGGGTTAGGTATACGGACAGGGTTAGGTTTAGGGATAAGTTAGGGTTTGTGTCAGGGTTAGGGTAAGGGTTAAGGTTAGGATTAGAGATAAGGTTAGGGTTAGGGTTAGTGTTAGGATTAGGGTTAGTGTTCAGGTTAGGGTTAGAGTTAGGGTAAGGTTTAGTTTTAGGGTGTTAGTGTTAGGGTTAGTGTTAGGGTTAGGTTTATTGTTAGGGTTAAGGTTAATGTTAGTATTAGTGTTAGGGTTAGGTATAGGGTTAGGGTTAGTGTTAGGGTTTTTGTTAGGGTTAAACATTGGGTGAGGTTTAGTGATACACTTATGGTTAGGATTACAGATAGGGTTAGGGTTAATGTTATGGTTAGTTTTAGGGTTTGTGTTAGGGTTAAAGTTTGGATTAGGGTTAAGTTTACAGTTAAGAATAGGTTTACAATTAGGGTTCAGATTAGTGTTAGGTTTAGGCTTAGGCTTAGGGTTAGTGTTAGGTTTAGTGTTAGTGTTTTTGATAGGGTTAGGTTTGGGGATAGGGTTCAGGTTAGGGTTAAGGTGAGTTTTAGAGTTAGGGTTATGGGTAGGTTTAGGGTTAGTGTTAGGGTTAGTGTTAGGGTTAGGATTAGTGTTAGGGCTAGGATTAGGGTTAGGGTTAATATTAGTGTTATTGTTAGAGTTAGGGTTAGGTTTAGGTTTAGTGTTAGGTTTAGTCTTACGGTTAGGGTTAGTGTTAGTTATAGGGTTATGGTTGGGGTAAGGGTTAAAGTTAGTTTTAGGCTTAGTATTATGGTTTCTGTTAGGTTAGGTTTAGGTAAAGTTTAGGGTTAGGGTTAGGGTTAGGGTTTGGTTTAGAAATTGTGTTTGGTTAGGGCTAGTGTTAAGTTAGGTTTTGTGTTAGGATTATTATTAGGATATAGGTTAGTGTTAGGGTGATGGTTAGGCTTAGGGTAGGTTTCATGTAATGGTAAGGTGTAGGTTTACGTTTAGGGTTAGGCTTAGTGTTAGAGTTAGGGTTAGGGTTAGGGTTAGAATTAGTGTTTGGGTTAGGGTTAGAGTTAGGTTTAGGGTTAGTGTTAAAGTTAGGGTTAGATTTAGTATTAGGATTAGGGTTAGGTTTATGGTGAGGATTAGTGTCAGGTTTAGTGTTACGGTAAGGGTTAGGGTTAGGGTTAGTGTTTTGTTTAGGGTTTGGGTTAGGGTTAGCTTTAGATTTAGGGTTAGGGTTAGGGTTAGGGTTACTGTTAGGATTAAGTTTAGGGTTATGGGTGTTGTTTGGGTTAGTGATAAAGTTAAAGTTTAGGTTAGGTTTAGCATTAGTGTTTGGGTTAGGTTTATAGTTAGGTTTAGGTTAGTGTTAGGTTTAGGCTTAGGGTTAAAGTTATGTTTAGGATTAGAATTAGGTGAGTGTTAGGGTTAGGGTAAGGTTTGGGGTTAGGATTCTTGTTAGGGTTAGGGTTAGAGTTAGGGTTAGGGACAGGGTTAGGTTTAGGTTTAGGTTAGGGTTCAGGTTAGGGTTTGTGTTAGCTTTAGGGTTAGGGTTAGGTTTATGGTTAGGGTTCCGGTAGGGATTAGGGTTATTGATTGGGTTTGGGTTAGTTTTAGGGATAGGGTTAGGGTTAGGATAAGTGTTAAGGTTAGGTTTAGGATTAGGGTTAGGTTTTGGAATATTTTTATGGTTAGGGATAGGTTTAGGTTTAGTGTTAGGGTTAGAGTTAGGGTTAGTGTTATGGCTAGGGTCAGCATTAGAATTAGGTTTAGGGTTAGGGTTATTGTTAGGGTAAGGGTTAGTGTTAGGCTAAGGTTTATGGTTAGTTTTAGGGTTAGTGTTAGGGTTATGGTTATGGTTAGTTTTAGACTTAGTTGTAGGTTTAAGCGTAGTGTTAGGGTTAATGTTAGAGTTAAGGTTATGGTTTGTGTTAGGGTTTGGTTTTTTTGTGTTAGGGTTAGTGTGAGGTTTAATGTTAGAGTAATTATAAGGATTAGGGTTAGGTTTAGGGTTAGGGTTAGGGTTAGTGATACGATTAAGTTTGGGTTAGGATTAGGGTTAGTGTTAGGGTTAAAGTTAATTATAGAATTAAGGTTAGGGTTAGAGTTACGGAAAGGGTTAGTGCCGTAGTCTGGCTGGGCACAATTCAGGAGCCACTTGTCAAAAGAAATGAACTTTATTTTTAGAAAACACACACCACACCACACAGCTCTTCAGGAATTCACTCAGAGCCCAACTGCCACCACCGGCTTCCCACAAGCCTCTCAACCTCCCCCACTCCTCCTGCTCTTGAGGCAGATTGGCTGGGTCTCCTCGGCGGAGACAAAAAAAAGTTCCCCCATTGAGTAGCTCCATGGTCTGAAAGGGCTGGGAAACAGCCCTATGAACACCACCGCAGAAGAGCCAATCAGTTGGCAGCTAGAAGTTTTCTGGGGCAGCTGTGAGCCAATCATCATGTGGCAGCTGGAAGTTTGCAGGCAGCTGGAAGTTTGCTGGGGCCCCGTTCGCTGTGGCTCTCAACAGGTTAGTGTTATGGTTAGGATTAAGCCTTGGTTTATAATTAGTGTTTTGTTTAGGGTTAGAGTTAGGTTTATGGTTAGTGTTAGGGTATGTGTTCAGTTAAGGTTAGGTATATGGTGAGGTTTAGGGAAAGTGTTAGTGTCAGTGTTATGGATAGGGTTTGTGTTAGTTTTAGGGTTAGAATTAGGTTTAGTGTTAGTTTTAGTGTTAGGGTTAAGTAAAGGTTAGGGTTAGAATTATTTTTGGGGTTAGGGTTAATTTTTGGGTTAGGGTTAGGGTTTGGGTTCATGTTAGGATTAGGGTTAGGCTTAGATTTAGGGTTAGGGTTATGGAAAGGATTAGGGTTAGGGTAGGGGTCTGTGTTAGTGTTAGTGTTAGTGTTAGGGTTAGGGTTAGGCTTAGTGTTAAGGTTAGGGTTAGGGTTTGTGTTAGTGTTAGTGTTAGGGTTAGTGTTAGGGTAACAGGATTAGGGTTAGGGTTAGTGTTAGGTGTAGGGTTCGGGTTAGTGATAGGGCTAGGTTTAGAATTAGGGTTAGGGCTAGTGTTAGGGCTATGGTTAGGTTTAGGGGTAGTGATAAGGTTAGGGTTGTGGGTAGGTTTAGTGTTAATGTTAGGGTTAGGGTTAGGGTTAGTGTTAGTGTTCGGGTTAGTGTAAGGGTTAGGTAAGGCTTAGGGTTGGGGTTAGGTTAAGGTTAGGGTCATGGTCTGGGTGGATTTGTGTTAAGGTTAAGGTTAGGATAGGATTTGGGTTACGGTTAGTGTTAGGTTTAGAATAAGGGTTAGAGTTATTGTTAAGTTTAGTGTTAGGATTAGGGTAAGGGTTAGGTTTAGTGTTAGGTTTAGTGTATGGTTTAGGGTTAGGTTTAGAGTTTTTTTAAGGGTTAGGGTTAGAGTTAGGTTTCTTGTTAGGGTTAGGGTTAGAGTTAGTGTTAAGGTTAGGTTTAGATTTAGGGTAGGTTTAGTGTTAGTGTTATGGTTAAGGTTAAACGTAGAGTTAAATTTAGTTTTTGGGTTAGGTTTAGACTTAGGTTTATGATTAGTTCTATGTTTAGTGTTAGGTTAGGGTTAGGGTGAGGGTCAGGTTTAGTGTTATTGTTAGGGTTAGGGTTAGGTTTAGGGTTATTGTTAAATTTACGGTTAGGGTTAGGATTAGTTTTAGGTGTAGGGTTAGGTTTATGGTTAGGTATTGGGTTAGGTTTAGGATTTGATTTAGGGATAGTGTTACATTTAGGTTTAAGATTAGTTTTAGAGTTAGGGTTAGGTTTCTTGTTTGTGTTAGGATTAGGTTTAGTGTTAGCTTTAGGGTTAGGTTTAGGGTAACTGGTTAGGGTTATAGATAGGTTTAGGGTTAGTGTTAGTATTACAATTAAGGCTATGTTTTGGGTTATTGTTAGGGTTAGGTTTCGTGTTTGGGTTAGGGTTAGGGTTAGTGCTAGGTTTAGGTTTAGGTTTAAATTTAGGGTAGTGTTAGGTTTTGGTTAAGGGTTATGGTTAGTGTTAGTATTAGGGTTAGTGTTAGGTTTAGGTTTAGGGTTAGATTTAGGGTTAGGGTTAGATTTAGGGTTAGAATTAGAGTTAGGGTTAGTTTTAGGGAAAGTGTTAGATTTAGAATTATGGTTATGGTTAGAGAGAAGTTTAGGTTTAGCTTTAGGTTTAGGGTTAGGTTTAAGAATTAGGTTTAGAGTTTGTGTAAGGTTAAGTGCCAGTGTTAGGGTTAGCATTTGGGTTACAGTTTGTCTTAGGGTTAGCATTAGGTCTAGGGTCAGGGTAACTCTTAAGGTTAGGGTTAGGGTTATGGTTATAGTTAGTGTTATGTTTAGTGTTAGGTTTAGGTTTAGGTTTAGGATTAGGGTTAGTGTTTGTGTTAGGGTTAGGTTTAGGTTTAGTGTTAGTGTTTGGGTTAGGGTTAGTTTTAGGATTAGGTAAGGGTCATGTTAGGTTTGGTTTAGGGTTAAGGATAGATTTAGTATTAGTATTTGTGTATGTGTTAGGGTTAGGGTTAGGTTAGTGTTAGGGTTAGGGTTAGGGTTAGGGTTTGGGTGAGGGTTAGGTTTAGTGATATGATTAAGTTTAGTGTTCATGTTAGGGTTAGGGTTAGGGTTAGTGTTATGGTTAGTGTTAGGTTTAGGATTAGGGTTAGGGTTAGGTAAGGCATTAGGATTAGTTTAAGGTTAGTATTATGGTTTGGGTAAGGGTTTGTATTAGGTTTAGTGTTAGGGTTAGGTTTGTTTTAAGGTTATGGTTGGCATTAGTGTTAAGGTTAGTGTTAGGGTTAGTGTTAGTGATAGTATTAGGGATAGGGTGAGGATTAGGGTTTGTTTTAGGGTTAGAGGTAGGGTTCGTGTTAGGGTTATGGTTAGGGTTATTGGTAGGTTTAGGGTTTGTTTTAGGGTTAGGATTAGTTTTAGGGTTAGGGCTAGTGTTAAGGATAGGGATAATGTTTGGTTTAGGGATAGTGTTAAGTTTAGTGACAGGTTTAGGGTTAGGGTTTGTGTTAGGCTTATGGTTATGGTTACAGTTAGTTTACATTTAGGGTTAGGGTTAGGGTTAGGTTTAGGGTTAGGTTTAGAGTTATGGTTAGGTTTAGTATTAGGTAAGGGTCAGGGCTAGGGTTAGCTTTCTGGTTAGTTTTAAGTGTAGTTTTAGAGATAGGGTTAGTTTTACGGTTAGGGTTAGGTTTAGTGTTTGGGTTAGGGTTAGGGTTTGTGTTTGGGTTAGGGTTACGGTTAATGTTAGTGTTAGTGTTAGGGTTAGGGTTAGTGTTAGGTGTAGGGTTAGGTTTAGGTTTAGTGATAGGTTTAGGTTTCAGTTTATGGTTAAGGTTAGTGTTAGAGTTAGGGTTAGGATTAGTGTTAGGATTAGGGTTAGGTTTACTGGTAGGGTTAGGGTTAGGATTAAAGTTAGTGTTAGTATTTGTGATGGGGTTAGGTTTATGGTTATTGTTAAGGTTAGGTTAGTGTTAAGGTTAAGGGTAATGTTATGGTTCTGGTTAGTTCTAGAGTTTGGTGTAGGTTTAAGGTTAGTGTTAGGATTAGTGTTAGTGTTCAGGTTATGGTTTGTGTTATTGTTAGGTATTGTGTTTAGGTTAGGTTTAGGATTAGTATTTGGTTTAATGTTATTGTTAGGTTTAGGTTAAGGGTTAGTTTTAGGTTTAGGGTTAGTGTTAGGGTTAGGGTTAGGATTAGGGTTAGTGTTAGGGTTAGTGTTAGGCTTAGGGTTAGTGTTAGGGTAAGTGTTAGTTTTAGGGTTAGGTTTACGGTAGTGTTAGGTTTAGGATTAGGGTTATGTTTAGGTTAGGATTAAGGTTAGAATTAGAATTAGGGTTTATGGTACAGTTTGTGTTAGTGTTAGGGTTAGGATTAGTGTTTGAGTTAGAGTTAGTGTTATTTTTAAGGTTCGTGTTAGCTTTAGGGTTAGGGTAATGGTGAGGTTTAGATTTAGTATTAGAGTTTGGGTTAGGGTTAGGGTTAAGGTTAGTGTTCATGTTAAGGTTATTGTTAGGTTCAGGGTTGGGGTTAGGTTTAGGGTTACTTTTAGTGTTAGTGTTACGGTTACGGATAGGGTTGATGTTAGGGTTAGTGTTCGGGTTAGAATTAGAGTTAGTGTTCAGTAAGCGTTTCTATTAGAAATAGTTTAGGTTTTGGGTAATGGATTTGGTTATGGTTTGTGTTAGGTTTAGGGTTAGGGTTGAGGTTAGATTTAAGGTTAGGGTTATGGTTAGGGTTAGTATAAGACGTTAGGGATAGAGTTAGGATTATTGTTAGCTTTAGGGTATAGTTTTAGGGTAAGATTTAAGTTTAGTGTTATGGTTAGTGTTAGGTTTAGGGTTAGGGATATGGTTAAGATTATTGTTAGGGTTATGATTAGGGTTAGGGTAAGTGTTGTGGTTAGGATTAGGGTTACAGGTAGAGTTAGTGTTAGGGTTAGGGTTATGGTTAGGTTTAGTTTAAAGTTTGGGTTGGTGTTAGTGTTAGCTTAGTGTTTGGGTTAGAGTTTGGGTGAGTGTTATGCTTAGGGTTAGGGTTAGGGTTATTGTTTCATTTATGGTGAGTTTTAGGGTTAATGCTATTGTTAGTGTTAGGGTTAGGGTTAGGATTAACATTAGTATTAGGTTTAGGGTTGGGGTTAGGCTTAGGGTTAGTGATAGAGTTAGGGTTTTGATTAGGCTTAGTGGTAGGGTTAGGGTTAGGGTTATTAGGGTTGGGGAAAGTTTAGGATTACAGTTATGGTTTTGGTTAGGATTTGTGTTAGGGTTAGGATTAGGGTTATAGTTACGCTTAGGGTTAGGGTTAGGGTTAGGGTTCAATTTACTATTAGGTTTAGTGTTAGGTTTAGGGTTAGTGTTAGGGTTAGGGTTAGGGTTAGTGTTAGGTTTAGTTATAGGTTTAGGGATAGGGACAGAGTTAGTGTTAGGGTTAGGATTAGTGTTAGTGTTAAGGTTATGGTTAGGGTTAGGGTTGTGGTTAGTTTTAGGGTTAGTGTTAGTATAGGTTTAGAATTAGGGTTAGGTTAGTGATAGGGTTATGGTTAGGGTTCAGTATAGGTTTTGTGTTAGGGTTACTGTTAGGGTTAGTGTTAGGGTTAGGGTTAGAATTAGGTTTAGGATTAGTGTTAGGGCTAGGTTTAGGGTTAGGATTAGTGTTAGTAATAGAGTTATGTTTAGTGATAATGTTAGATTTAGGGTTAGGGGTAAGGTTAGGGATAGGATTAGAATTAGTGTTAGGGATAGGATTAGGGGTAGATTAGTTTTAGGGTTAGGTTTTGTGTTAGGTTTATGAATAGAGTTATGGTTAGGGTTACATTTACGGTTAGTGTTAAGGTTCGGATTAGTGTTAAGTTTAGGGTTTAGGTTATGGTTAGGGTTAGGGTTACTTTTCGGGTTATGGTTAGGGTTAGGTTTAGTGTTAGGGTTAGGGTTAGATTTAGGGTTAGAGTTATTGTTAGGGTAGTTTTAGGGTTAGCATTAGGATTAGTGTTAGGTTTAGGGTTACGGTGAGGGTTAGGGTTAGGTTTAGTGTTAGGGTTATTTTTAGCATTAGAGTTAGGGTTACAGTTAGCATGAGAATTAGTGATAAAGTATGGTTAGGGGTAGGGGTAGTTTTAGGTTTAGGGCTATGGTTAGGTTTAGGATTTATGTTATGGTTAGGTTTAGTTTTAGGATTAGGTTCTTAGTGTTAGGGTTAGGGTTATGGTTAGAGTTAGTGTTTGGGTTACTGATAAATTTATTTTTAGGGTTAGAGTGAGGGTTAATGTTAGAGTTTGCGTTAGGGTTAAAATTAGTGTTTGGGATAGGGTTAGGGTTAGGGTTAGGTAAGGGTGATTGTTAGGTTTAGATTAGGGTCAAGGATATAGTTTGGGTTAGGGTTTTTCTTAGGATTAGTATTAGGGTAATAGTTAGTATTAGGGTTGCAGTTAGTGTTAGGATTAGGTTTAGGGTTAAGTTTAGTCTTAGGGTTAGGATTAGAGTTAGGTTTAGTGTTAGGGTTAGGGTTAGATTTAGGGTTATTTATAGGTTTAGGGTATAGGTTTAGGATTAGTGTTATGATTAATGTGAGGTTATGGTAAGGTTAAGGTTAGGTTTAGGGTTAGTCTTAGTGTTAGTGCTAGGTTTAGGGTTAAATATGTATTAGTGTTAGGGTTAGGGTAAGTGTTATGGTTATGGTTAGGACTACGGTTAGAGTTAGTGTTTGGGTTAAGGTTAGGGTTAGTTTTAGTTAATGTTAGGGTTCGGTTAGGGTTAAGGTTAGTGTTTGGGTTAGGGTTTGTTGTAAGGTTTATGTAAGGGTGAGAGTAAGGTTTAGATTAGGGTCAGGGATATGGTTTGGTTTAGGGTTTGTGTTAGGGTTAGATTTAGAGTTAGTGTTAGTTTTAGGGTTAGCATTAGGGTTAGTGTTAGTGTTAAGTTTAGGTTTAGATTAGGGTTAGTCTTAGGCTTAGGATTAGGGTTTTGGTGAGGGATGGGCTTAGTGGAATGGTTAGTGTTAGGGTTCGTGTTAATGTTAGTATTAGTGTTAGTGTTAGGACTATTGTTAGGGTTAGGATTAGTGTTAGGTTTAGGTAAGAGTTATAATTTTGGTTAGGTTATGGTACAGTTCTGGTTTGGGTTAGGGTTTTTGTTTGGTTTAGGTTTAGGTTTAGAGTTAGGTTTAAGGTTAGGGTTATGGCTAGGGTTAATGTTAGGTTTAGGATTTTGGTTAGGTTTAGTGTTAGGCTTAGGATTAGGTTTAGGGTTAGTGTTAGGTTTAGGTTAGGATTACGTTTAGGGTTCATGTTAGGGTTACGATTAGGTTTAGGATTAACATTCACATTAGGGTTTGGTTTAGGGTTAATATTAATTTTAGGTGTAGGTTTTGGGTAGAATTAGTTTATGGTTAGGGTTTAGTTTATGGTTAGGATTAGTATTTTGGTTAGAGTTAGAGTTAGGGTTAGGATAAGGGTTAGTTTTCATGATAGGGTTAGGGTTAGTGTTAGGGTTAACGTCATAGGTAGGGTTGGTATAGGGTTAGTTTTAGTGTTAGGGTTAGGGTTAGTGATAGAGTTAGGTTTTGGGTAAGGGTTAGTGTTAGGTTAGTTTAGGGTTAGGGTTAGATTAATGTTAGGGTTAGGGTTAGTGTTAGGGATAGGTTACGGTCAATGGTTAGCGGTAGTGATTGGTTTAGGGTTATAGTTATTTTTAGGTTTAGTGTTAGTTTTAGGGTTAGGGTTAGTATTAGGTTTATGGTTAGGTTTAGGCTGAGGGTTAGATTTAGATTTAGGGTTAGGGTCATTGTTAGGGTTAGGATTAGGGTTAGGGTTAGGGTTTCTGTTAGGGTTAGGGTTAGCATTAGTTTTAGTGTTAGTTTTAGGATTTTGGATTAGGGTTTGGGTGACAGGTTTAGTTGTATTGTTAGATTTAGGGTTCATGTTAGAGTTTGGTTTAGTGTTAGTGTTAGAGTTAGGATTAGCGTTAAGGTTAGGTTAGGGTTAGGGTTAGGGTTAGGGTTAGGGTTTGGCTTAGGGTTTGTGTTAGGGTTAGGGTTAGAGTTTTAGGGTTAGTGTTAAAGTTAGGGTTAGGGTTAGTGTTAGATTTAGGGTTAGGTTTTGGGTTAGGGTTAGTTTTAATGTTTGTGTTAGAGTTAGGGTTTGGTTTAAGTAATTGTGAGGGATAGGGTTATGATTTGATCTACGGTTTGTGTTAGGGTTAGAATTAGACTTAGTGTTAGTGTTAGGGTTAGGTTTAGGGTTAGTTTTAGAGTTAAATTTAGGGTTAGGTTTAAAATTAGTGTTAGCTTTAGGTTTAAGTTTTAAGTTAGGCTTGGGCTTAGTGGAATGGTTAGGGTTAGAGTTCGTGTTAGGTTAGGATTAGGGTTAGTCTCAGGGTTATTGTTAAGTTTTAAATTAGGGTTAAAATTGGGTAATGGCTATTGTTAGGGTTAGGTTTAGGGTTAGGGTTAATTTTAAGGTTAGGGTTAGGGTTAGTGATAGGGTTAGTGTTAGGGTTTGGGTTTGTGTTAGGGTTAGAGTTATGGTTATTGTTAGGGTTAGGGTTTGGTTTTGTGTTAGGGTTAGGGTTATGGTTATGGTTAGGGTTGGTGTTTGGGTTACTTTTTGGGTTAGGTTTAGCATTAGGTTCAGTGTTAGGGTTAAGGTTAGGGTTTGGGTTAGGGTTAGAGGTAGGGTTAGGGTTAAGGTTAGTGTTTGTATTAGGGTTAGGTTTAGGGTTAGTGTTAGTGATAAGGTTAGTTTTAGTGTTAGGGTTAGGTTTAGGGTTAGGTTTAAGGTTAGGTGTTAAGGTTAGTGATATATTTACATTTATGGTTAGTGTTGGAGTTAGGTTTTGTGTTAGGGTTAGGGTTAGTGATAGAGTTATGTTCATGTTTAGGTTTTTGGTTAGTTTTAGAGGTAGGGTTAATGTAGGTTTAGGGTTAGGTTTAGGTTATTGATATGGTTAGTGTTAGTGTTCAGTATAGGTTTCGTGTTAGGGTTACGGTTAGGGTTAGTGTTAGTGTCAGGGTTACAGTTAGGTTTAGGTATAGTATTAGAGTTAGGGATAAGATTAGGGTTAGTTTTAGGGTTAGGGTTAGAGTTACTTTTAGTGTTATGGTTAGGGTTAGAGTTAGAGTTAGGTTTAGTGTTATGTTGGGATTAGTTTTAGCTTTAGTTTTATGGTTAGGGTTAGGTTTCAGTAAGGGATAGGGTTAGGTTTAGGGTTAAGTTTTGGGTTAGGGTTTGTGTTAGGGTTAGTGTTAGGGTTAGGGTTAGGTGTAGGGTTAAGTTTAGGTTTAGGGTTAGTGTGAGGTTTAGCATTAGTGTTAGGTTTAGAATGAGTGTTAAGGTTAGCTTTAGTGTAAGGGTCAGGGTTAGGGGTAGGGTAAGCTTTAGGGTTAATATTAGGGTTACGGTTATGGATAGTGTTAGGATTAGGGAGAGGTTTAGGGTTAGTGTTAGGATTGGGTTAGGGTTAGTGTTACAGTTACAGTTAGTGTTAGTGTTAGGGTTAGGGATAGTGTTAGTGTTAGGTTAAGGGTTAGGGTTAGGGTTAGTGTTCAGTTTGCATTTATTTTTAAGATTAGGATTAGTGTTACTGTTTGGTTAGGTTTAGGATTAGGGTTAGTGTTCAGGTTAGGGTTAGCTTTTGTGATAAGTTAGGGTTATGTTTAGGGTTAGAGTTAGTGATAGGATTAGGGTTGGGGTTAGGTTTAGAGTTAAGGTTAGGGTTAGGATTAATGTTAGAATCACTGTTACAGAGAGTTAAGGTTAGTGTTAGGGGTAGGGTTCGTGTTAGGGTTAGGGTTATTTTTAGGGTTAGGATTTGGTTAAGTGGTAGGGTTAGGGTTATGGTTACCAATAAAGTTAGTTTTAGGTTTAGGGTTAGGGTTAGGTTTAGTTTTATGGTTAGTGTTGGGGTTTGTGTTAGGTTGAGGGTTAGGTTTAGGGTTAGAGTTTGTGTTAGAGTTCAGGTTCAGGTTAGCTTTAGGGTTTGTGTTAGGGTTAGGGATTGGCTTAGGATTATTATTAGGATTAGGGTTAGAGTTAGTGTTAGGGTTAGTGTTAGTGTTAGGGTTAGGTTTAGGGTTAGTGTTTGTGGTAGAGTTTGGGTTAGTGTTAATAACAGGATTTGGGTTAAGGTTAGCATTAGGTTTAGTGTTATGGTTAGGGTAGGGTTTATGTTAGGGCTAGTGTTAGGGTTAGAATTAGAATTAAGGTTAGAATTAGCATTAGGTTTTGGGTTAGGGTTATAGTTAGAGTTAGGTTTAAGGATATATTTATGGTTAGTGTTATGGTTGGGTTACGGTTAGGGTTACTGTTTTTGGTAGGGTTTGTGTTAGTGTTAATATTAGTGTTAGGGTTAGGGTTAAGTTTAGTGTTATGGTTAAGGTTAAGTTTTATCGTAGGTTTAGGGTTAGTATTAGGATTAGGATTAAATTGAGTATTAGCATTAGGTTTTGGATTAGGTTTAGGCTTAGCGTTAGTGTTAGGGTTAGGGTTAGTGTTAGTGTTATTGTTAGTGTTAGTGTTGGGTTCGGGTTAGGGTTAGTGTTAGGGTTAGCATTATAGTTAGGTTTAGGTTTAGTGTTAGGTTACCATTAGTGTTATGTTAGAGTTAGGGTTAGTGTTTGGTTTAGGGTTAGGGTTAGTGTTATTTTAGTGTTAGGGTTAGGGTTATAGTTAGGTTTTGTATTAGTGTTAGTGTTAGGGTTAGGGTTATGATTAGAGTTAGTGATAGGGTTAAGGTTAAGGTTAGGGTTAGTATTAGGGTTAGCGTTAGAGTTTGTGTTAGAGTAAGGTTTAGGGTTAGTTTTAGTTTAACCTTAGTTTTAGTGTTAAGGTTATGGTTAGGGTTAGTGTTAAGTTTTGGATAGGCTTAGGGTTAGGGTTTGGTTTACTGTTTGTGGTAGGGTTAGAGTTAAGGTTAGGTTTTGTGTTGGCATTAGGGTTAGGGTTAATGTTAGGTAAAAGAATAGGATTAGGGTTAGATTTACAGTTAGGGTTAGGTTTAATGTTAGGGTTAGGGTCATGGTTAGGTTTAGAGTTATGGTTATGGTTAGAATTAGTGATAGAGCTAGGGTTGTGGTTATTGTTAGGGTTAGGGTAAATGTTAGTTTTATTGTGTTAGTTTTAGGGTCAGGGTTCATGTTAGGGTTAGGTTTAGGGTTAGTATTAGGGTAGGGTCAGGTTTAGTTTTCAGGTTGGGTATAGGGTTAGGTTTAGTGTTAGGGTAAGTTTAAGGTTTAGGGTTAGTGTTAGGGTTAGGTTTACAGTTAGGTTTAGTGTTAATTTTAGGGATAGTATTAGTGTGAAGTTTAGGGTTAGGGTTAGGTTTCATGTTAGGGTTAGGTTTCATGTTAGGGTTAGGTTTTATGTTAGGGTTAGTGTTAGGTTAGGATTAGGTTTACAGTTAAAATTATGGTTAGTGTTAGTTATATGGTTAGTTTTAGTGTTAGTGTTAGGATTAGTGTTTGTTTTAGTGATTGGGTTAATGTTAATATTAGGTTTAGGGTTAGGGTTAGGGTTAGGTTTAGTGTTATGGTTAGTGATTGGGTTTGTGTCAGTGTTGTGGTTAGTGTTAGGGTTGGGTTTATGATTAGGGTTAGCTTTAGGGTTAGGGCTAGGGGTAGGGTTAGTGTTAGGGTTAAGGTTACATTTAGGGTTTGTGTTAAATTTTGGGTTAGGTTTAGGATTATGGTTAGGTTTGGGTTAGAGTTAGGGTTAGTATTAGGGTTAGGTTTAGGGTTAATGTTAGATTTAGCCTTAGTGTTTGGGTTAGGGTTTGGGTTAAAGTTCGTGTTAGGGTTAGTGTTAGGGTTAGGATTATGGCTATGTTTAAGGTTAGTGGTAGGTTTAGGTTTCGTGTTATGTTTAGGGTTAAGGTTAGGGTTAGGGTTAGGAATAGGGGTAGTGTTAGTGTTAGCATTGGGGTTAGGTTTAAAGTTAGTTGTAGGTTTAGCATTCGGGTTAGGTTTAGTGTTACTTTTAGGGTTAGTTTTAGATTTAGCGTTAGTGTCAGGTTTAGGGTTATGGTTAGGGTTAGGTTTAATATTAGTATTAGGGCTCGAGTTTGCATTAGGTTTAAGGTTACAGTTAGGGTAATGATATTTTTAGGGTTAGGGTTCATGTTAGGTTTAGGGTAATGGATAGGATATGTTTAATGATAGTGCTAGGGTCAGGCTGAAGATTAGCATTAGGGTTATGTTTAGGGTTTGGGTAATGGATAGGGTTAGAGCTAGGGTTAGGGCTAGGTTTATGGTAAGAGTCAGGGCTAGAGATATGGTTAGGTTTAGGTTGAGTGCAAGGATTAAAGTTAGGGTTAGGTTTAGGGTAAGTGTTAGGGTTAGGGTTAGGATTTGAGTTAGGGTTAAAGCTAGGATTAGGTCTTGGATTAGGGTTATGTTTTGGCTTACATTAGGGCTCCTCTTAGGGATACGGCTAATGTAACAACTAAGGTTACAATTAGGGCTAGTTTTAGGGTTACATTTAAGACAGTCTAGTTTTAGGATTATGTTTAGGTTTAGGATGATATTTTTAACTAGGGTTAGTGTCAGGGTCAGAGTCAGGGTCACGATTTGTTTTACGGTTAGGGGTAGGACTCAAGTTAGGGGTAGGCTTAGAGCTAGATGTAGGGTTAGAATTTGGTTTAGGTTAAGGGTTAGGGTTACTACTATGGCTCAGTTTTGTTTTAGGACTAAACCTAAAGTTAAGGGTAGTTTTATGATTAGCATTTGTGTTATTGCTACTGATAGGATGAGTTTTGGCTTAGGAGGAGATTTACTGTTATGGTTAATTCTAGGGTTAGGTCTATGGCTACTGTTAGAGCTAAGATTAGGGCTAGTGTTTGGGTTATGGTAAAGGTTAGGGTAAGATCTAGGAATAGGTCTATGGCAAGAGTTAGAGTTAGTCTTAGGGCTAGTGTTTGGGTTAGACTTAGGGTTAAATTAGGGCAAGGAATTGGTCTAGGCTTAGTGTTAGGCTTAGGCCTAGGATTAGGGCTATTTTTATGGTTAGGTTTAGGGTTAGGTTTAGGGGAAGGGATGCCTGTTTGATTTCCACCTCCTTTTCCATTTACCCCTAGGTGACAAAACAAAGTGAAACCTTAAAATACAATGTGTTCATGATAGTGAACCATTGAATTGAGAAGAACATACCTTGGGAGCATACTAAGGCTAGATAAAAAATGACTCCTGCCCAGTATCAAAGAAATTTGAACAAAACTAACTCTCACCCTACCATTACCTATAACCCTAGCCATAGCCATAACCCTAAACATAACATTAACCCTAACCTGATTAGAGAATTGATCCTAGAATTCTCGCACTTAGGGATCCTTGTGGGGCAAGGATGAATCCTACACAACATCAAACAAATCTGACCAAATAATTATGGGAGGTATTTCAGTACATGCATATTTTCCTGTTTTCTCCTAAAGTGTTCTCAGATTAAGTTGTTTTTGTATGCTTAAGCATAGGCCTACTTTTACAAGGAACATACCAGAGTCCCTAAAGGGAACGGATGGAGTGTGTGAAGCTTCAAGGAGCTAGCACAAACCCTGCTTGATTTTCAGCTTCATTAGCTTTCCCACATAGGTCAAAATGATGTGAAATCTTAAAATACAAAATGTTCCTGAAAGCGAACCTGTGAACGGAGAAGGCCTAAAGTTGGTGAACAGAGTAAATCTAGCTAAAAGATAAATCCTGCCAAGTATCAAAGAATTTTGAATAAAACTAACTCTAACCATAACACTAGCTCTAACTCTAGCTCTTCCCCTAACCCTAACATTTTTATGAAACCTTTGACCATAGAATTTCCAAACATGGGCAGCCTAGTGGGGAAAGCTAAGGGATGAATGCTGTGCAGTATCAAAGAAATCTGTCCAAAAATTTCATTGTGTATATCAGTACATGCATATTTCCCTGTTATCTCCTAAAGGACTCTTGAATAAAGTTGTTTTTACATGCTTCAGCTTAGGCCTAGTGTCACAAGAACAAACCAGAGA
Organism: Marmota marmota marmota; assembly: GCF_001458135.2. Lineage (NCBI taxonomy): Eukaryota > Metazoa > Chordata > Mammalia > Rodentia > Sciuridae > Marmota > Marmota marmota. Next base: position 158,885 of record NW_026005954.1, on the reverse strand, counting down.
TTGCTCACAGAGAATTGATGGAGTGTGAAGTTTCAAGCAGGTAGCACCAATACTTTGATTTCCAGCTCCACTTCCATTTACCTCTATAGGACAAAATGAACTGAAACTTTAAAATATAAACTCTTTTTTACAGTGAACCATTGAACCTAGGAGGCCCAAATATGTGGAGTAGAGTAAGGGTAGGAGAAAAATGAATCCTGCCCAGTATCAAAGAAATTTGAACAAAACTAACTCTAACCCTAATACTAGCTCTAACACTATCCTTACACAAACACTAACCTGTTTGAAGAACTGTTGATCCTAGAAGTGTCAAACTTGAGAAGCCTAGTGGACTAAGCTTCCAGATGAATCCTATGCAGTATCAAAGAAATATGACCAAATAATTGATGTGGTATTTCAGTTTATGCATATTTCTCTGTTTTCAGCTAAAGGGCTCTTGGATAAAGTTGTGTTTGCCATCTTCATCTTAGGGCTACTTTCACAAAGAATAAACCAGAGAGTTACCACAGAGAAATGATTCAGTGTTTGAAGTTTCAAGCAGCTAGCACCACCCTGGTTTGATTTCAACCTCCATTTTCATTTACCTATATAGGTCAATATAAAGTGAAACCTTAAAATACAGAGTGTCCCTGTTAGTGAACCATTGAAATGAGAAGGCCCAAACCTGAGGAGCATTTTAAGGCTAGGCAAAAGATAACTTTTTCCAAGTATCAAAGAAATTTGTACAAAACATACTCTCACCCTAACACTACATCTAAACCTAGCCCTAACCCTAAACCTAAGAGTAATTCTAACCATTGATCCTAGAAGTCCCAAACGTGGAGAGCTTTGTGGGGCAAGCTAAACAATGAATCATACTCAGTATCAAAAATATCTGACAAAATAATTATTTGCATAATTTCAGTGCATGCATATTCCCTGATTTCTCCTAAAAGGCTCTTTGATAAAGTTGTTTTTGCATGCTTCAGCTTAGGCCTACACTCACAAGGAACATACCAGAGCGTCCCCACAAAGAATTTAGGGTGTTTGTGCAGTTTGAAGCAGCTAGCATAAACCCTGTTTGATTTCCAGGTCCATTTACATATACTCATATAGGTAAAAATTAAGAAAAATGAAAATATTAACTGTTCCAGACACCAAACTGTTGATCCAGATGGCCTAACTTTGGGAAACAGAGTAAGGTGAGTTAAAGATGAATCCTGGATTGTATCAAAGAAATTTGAATAAAGTAACTCTAACCCTAAGGCTACCTCTAAACTGAGCCCTAATCCTAACCCTAAACTTTAACATAACCCTATCCCTAACCCTAACTTTAACCCTAGTTTTAACTGTAACCATTGCACAAACCCAAATTCTAACTATCTCCATTACTATAACTCTAACCCTAACCCTAATGCTAAATGTAGCCCTAACCCTAACATTTACCCTAGACCTGCTCTAAGCCTAACCTTCGCCCTAGCCATAAATCTAGCTCCAATCATAACACTTACCCTAAACCTAACCCTAACCTAGGACTAACAATAACCCTAGCCCTAACACTAACACTAGCCCTAATACTAACCATGAACGTAGCCCTAACCCTAGCTGTAATCCTATCTTTTACCCTAAACTTAAGTCTAACACAAAAGTTAAAATAGGACTAAATGTAACTGTATAGCTATCCTTAAGGCTATTCAAAACCCTAAACCTAACCTGAACCCTAAACCTAACCATATCCATTACTCTAAACCTAATGCTAATTTGAGCCTTAATCCTAAACCTTAACCAAAACCAATTCCTAATCCTGACCCAGACCGTAATAATACACTTAGCTCTAAAACTGACCTTTACATTAAACCTAACCCTTACAGTAGACCTATACATAACCAAACTATACAACTACCCTTAACTGTAATGCTAGACCTGACAATAGCCCTAGTTTTAATCCTAGCCATAGCCCTAACACAAACCCTCATCCAAGCTGCAAACCTAGCCTTAATCCTAACCCTCACCCTAAACCTGACCCAAGACCTAATCCTAACCATAACCCTCTCCCTAAACTTAACTCTAACTGTATCCATTACCCTAAACATAACTTTTATCCTAATGCTAACCCTAAGACTAACCATAACATTATCACTATCTCCAAAACTACCAATTATCTTAAACCTAACCCGAACCCTAAACCTAATCATATATTTACCCTAACCCTAACCCTAACTCTAATTTGAGCTGTAACCCTAAACTCAAAACTAAACAAAGCCCTAACACTGACACTGACCCTAATAATTTCCTTAGCTCTAAACCTGACACTTATCCTCTACCAAACCCTTACAATAGATCTAACCTTTCCCTAAAACTATCCCTAACTGTAACCCTAGAACTGACATTAGCCCTAAACATAATTCTAGCCCTATCTGTAACACAACCCCTAGACCTTATCCTAGCCCTAAACATAGCCTTAATTACAATCCTAACCCAAACTCTAGGCCTAACCCTGACACTAGTCGTAGACCTAATTTTAGCCCTAATATAGCCCTATACCTAACACTAATCCTAAGACTTACTCGAACTCTCACATTAGACCTTTCACTCATTCTATCCCTATCCCTTACTGTAACCCTAACCCTAGCCATAACCCTTGCCTTATCCTTTGCCCTAGCACTAACCTTAGACAAAACCTAACTCTAAATTGAGCCTCTAACCCAAAGAATAAGCCAAACCCTAACACTAGCCCAAATCATAACACTAATCCTAAAACTAGCCCTAACCCTTTCCCAAGCCCTAAAACAAAACCTAGATATAGCTATAACCTTAACCCTTAGCCTAAACCAAACCCTAACCTTAAACCTAGCCCTAACCTTGGTCCTAATATGAGTTGTAAGCTGAAACCTTAAACTAACCCTGAACCTGACACTGACCCTAACACTACTAGCTCTAAACATCACCCTAACCCGCAACCTAACCCTAACACTAACTCTAGCCCTAAAACTCTAAAACTAGCCCTAAACATCACCCTAGTACTTACATTAGCCCTAACCCTAACCCTATTCGTAACTTAACCCAAAACCTAGCTTTAATTCTAGCTCTATTCATAACCATATACTTAGCCATAAACCAATCTCTAACTCTCTCCATTACCATAACCAAAACCATAACCCTAATGCTAACCCTAGGCATGAACCTAAACCTAAACCTATCATTACCCTAACCCTAACACTAACACTAATTCAAGCCCTAAATTTAAACCTTAACCTATCACAAACCCTAACCCTGACCTTGACCCTAATTAAACCCCTAGCTCTAAACTTGAAGATAACCCTACACCTAACCTTTACCTTAGACATAGCCATAATACTAACCCTAAAAATATGTTTTACATTAATTCTGAAACTGAAATTAGCCTTAGCCCTAATCCTAGTCCTAAACCTAAAACAAACCCTAGCCCTCATCCTAGAAATAAACCTAGCTTTAATCATAACCCTAACCATAACTCTACCCCTAACCCAAATTGTAACCCTCACCATACTTCTATACCTAGCTATAATGCCATCTCTTACCATAAAATTAACCCTAACCATAAACCTAACTCTAGGCTTAAGCCAAACAATAAACATAGCTCTAATCCTAGCACTATTTTAGCCCTATCACTAACCCTAACACTAACCCTAGCACTAAGACTCACTCTAACTCTCACCCTATACCTATCTTAGTTCTAACCCTATCCTTTACAATAACCCTATCCCTAGCCCTAACCCTTGCCCTATCCTTAGTCCCAGCCCTAACCCTAGATCTCACCCTAACTCCAAATCTAACCCTAACCCTAAGCCTAAGCTTAACACATACACTATCACAAACCTAACTGTAGGACTAAACCAAAACCAAGCAATAGCCTTAACATTAAACATTAACTTAAACCAAACACTAACACTAAACGTAAACCTATCCCTAGCCCTAATTCGAGTTCTAACACTAACTTTAAAACTAACACTGACCCTGATTCATATCCTAACACTCAACCTAGCTCTAAACACTGCCCTCACCTTAAACCGAATGCTAAGAATAACCCTAACAATAATTCGAGTCCTATCCCTAACTCTAAAACGAACCCTGACACTTATCCTAACACAAACCCTAGCTGTAAATATCACCCTAAACGTAAACCTAACCCTAAGACTAAACCCACTAAAACTAACCTAATTTTAGCACTAGTTCTTACATTAGCTGCTGCAGTCTGGCTGGGCACAATTCAGGAGCCACTTGTCAAAAGAAACGAACTTTATTTTTAGAACCGCTCACGCCAAACAAAACAGCTCCTCAGGAAAAACCTTCAGAGCCCAACTGCCACCAAGGGCTTCCCACAAGCCTTTCAACCTCCCCCACTCCTCCTGCTCTTGAGGCCGATTGGCTGGGTCACGTGGGAGGAGCCAAAAAAGTTCCCCAATGAGCAGCTCTGTAGTCTGAAAGGGCGGGGAAACAGCCCAAAGAGCATCACCACAGAGGAGCCAATCAGCTAGAAGTTGCTTGGGCCGCTGTGAGCCAATCATCAGCTGGCAGTCTGAAAGTTTGCTGGGGCCTCTTCAGCTGTGGATCTCAACAATTAGCCATGGCCTTAATCCTATCCCTAACCCTAACACAAACTCTAGCCCTAAACCTAGATTAAACCCTAACTCTAATCCTAACCAGAGCCCTAAACCTAGCTCTAAACAAACCATTACCCTAAGCAAACCCTAAACCTAAGGGTAACCCTAGACCTAATCCTTAGGCTAAGCAAAACCCTAAATCTATTAATACCCCTAACCCCAGCTCTCATTCTAGCTCTAACCCTACACCAAATTCAAAACCTAACCCTGACCCTTATACTGACCCTACCACAAATCCTAGGTCTAACTCTAACCCTAATTCTAACCCAAAACCTATGCTTATCCTATTCCTAGACCTAATCCTGAAGCTAACTCCCAGCCTAGCCCTAACCATAGCTCAGAACCTAACCCTTATGCTAAACAATCCTAAACCTAACCCTAGTTCTAACCCTCACCCTAACCCTAACTCAAGACCTAATCCTAACCATAATACTAGCCATATCCTTAACTCTAACTGTATCCATTACCCTAAATATTACCCTTTTGCTAATGTAACCGTAGGCCCAACCCTAAACCTATCCCTATCCCCCAAACTGTCAATTACCCTAAACCTAACCTGAACCCTAAACCTAAACTTATCATTACCCTAATGCTAACCCTAATGCTAATTCAAGCCCTAACCCTAAACTCAAACCTAAACCGAAGCCCAACACTGACCCTGACACTAATAATTCCCCTAGCTCTACACCTGATTATTACCAAATACTTAACCCTTACTTATTCATAAACCTAAACCTAAAAAGATCCCTAATCATAACCCTAGACCTGAAATTAGCCCTAGCCATAATCCTAGCCCTAACCCTAGCACAAACCCTAGTCTTTATCCTAGCCTTAAACATAGCCTTAATTATAACCCTAACCCTAAACCTAGGCCTAACCCTAACACTAACCCTATCCCCAATCTTAGCCCTAATATAGCTCTATCGCTAATCCTAACCCTATCCCTAGCCCAAAGACTAACTCTAACTCTCACCCTAGCCCTAACTCTCGTTTTAACCCTATACTATACTGGAAGACTAATCCTAGCCTGAACCTTAGATCTAACCCTAGCCCTATTCATATCCCTGGCCATCACCCTAGATCTAACCCTAACTCTAAATCTAACCCTAACAATAAGCCTAAACCTAAACCTAACCCTAGTCCTAACCCTAAGGCTAATCCTAAATCTAGCCCTAACTCTAGCCCTAGCTCTAAAACAAAATTGAGCCATAGACCTAACCCTAATCCTTAACATATACCAAGCCCTAAACTTACAACTAGCCCTAACCCTAGCAATAATTCGAGTCCTAAGCCAAACCCTAAAACTAACCCTCACCCTGACTCTGAACTTAACACTAACCCTAGGTATAAACACCCCCCTAACCCTAAACCTAACACTAGACCTAGTCCTAACCCCTAATACTAAAATTAGCCCTAATCATAACCCTAGTACTTACATTAGCTGTAACCCAAACCTTAGCATGAACTTAACCCAAATTCAAGCCCTATTCTGAGCCCTAACCCTAGCTTTAACCCTAAACTTAATTCTAACCCTATCACTAATTTTAACCATAACCCTAGTTGTAAACCTATCCATTACCCTAACCATAACCCTAACCCTAATGCTAACCCTAGGCCTAAACCTAACCCTATCCCTAATCTTCACCCTATCCATTACCCTAAATCTAACCTAAAACCTAAACCTAACCCTGTCATTAGGCTGATCCTAACCTTAATGCTAATTCGAGTCCTAACTTTAAACCTTAACCTATCCAAAACACTAATCATGACCATGACTCTAATAATACTCTTAGCTCTAAACCTGACCCTAACACTAAACCTAAGGCTTACACAAGGCGTAGCCATAAAACTAAACGTAAACTATATTTACCCATAATGCTAGAACTGAAATTAGCCCTAACCATAATCCTAGCCCTAATCCCAGCCTTAATCTTAACCCAAACCATAACCCAAGCCCTAACCCTAATTCTAACCCTCACCCTAGCCCTAAACCAACCTATAACCTCATCCCTTACAATAAACCTAACTATAACCCTAAACCTAACCCTAACCCCTTACCTAACCCTAGGCCTAACACTAACACTAAGCCTAGCACTAATCCCAGCCTAATTTAATCCTATCTTAACCATAACCCTAGCCCTAAGTCTAACTATAACTCTTAAACTAGCCGTAGCCCTAGTTCTATCCTTAGCCCTATCCTAATTCTAGATCTAAACCTAACTCTAAATCTAAACCTAACTCTAAATTTAACAGTAATCATAAGCCAAACCAAACCCTAACACTACACCTAACCTTAATGCTAATCTTAAAATTGCCCTATCCCTGACCCTAGCCATAAACAAACAAACAAAAAAGCCATAACCCTAACCCAAACCCTTAACCTAAACCAAACCCCAAACTTACATCTAGCCCTAACCATAACTCTAAAAATTACTCTGACCCTGACACTGACCCTAAAACTAATCCTATCTCTAATCATCAGTAAACTTAAATGAACCATAACAGTAGAGCTAGCCTTAACTGTAACCCTAAAACTAGCCTTAATTATAACCCTAGTTCGTACATTAGTCATTGTCCTAACCCTAGCATTAATGCTAACACAAATCCTACCATGGATCTGGCCCTAAACCTAGCTTTAACCCTAATCTTAACCATAACACTAGCCCAAAACCTAACCCTAACCCTCTCCCTAAACCCAGCTCTAACCCTATCCCTTACACTAAGCCAAACCCTTACCTAAACACTAACCCTAGTCCTAACCCTAATGTTAGCCTAACTTCAATTCTAACCATATTACTAGTCTTAACCTTAGCCCTCATTCTACCTCTGAACCTAACCCTGACCCTCATATGACCCTAAAACTAACCGTAGATCTAACATTGACCCTAAACCTAAACCAAAATGTAACACTAGACCTACCGGTAACCCTGCACTTATACCTAAGAATAACATTAGACCTAGACCCAAAGGTAATCCTAAATATATCTATAACTCTAGCCCTAGACCTAAACAAAATCCTAGCACTAGCCCTATCAATAACCCTTAACCTAAACCAAACACTTACCCTATCCCTAGAACTAAACCTAGTCCTAATTCTGGCCCTAACCCTAAACCTAATCTTATCCCAAACACTGACCCTGATCCTAACACTTAATGTAGCTTTAAACCAGACACTAACCCAAAACCTAGACGTAACACTAGACCTATATATAACCCTAAACCTAAAACTAGCCCTAAACATAACCCTAGCTTTTACATTACCCATAGTCCTAACCCTAGCCTTAAACCTAACACAAAACCTAGAGCTAATTTTAGGCCTAAACTTAGCTCTAAGCATAAACCTAAGCCTAGCCATAACCCTAACCCCAACTCTAAACCTAACCCTCTTCTTAGACCTAACCCTAGCTCAAAGCCTAACCCTTACACTTAACATAACCCTAGCCCAATCCTAAATCCTAATACTAACACTAGCCCTAATCCTAACCTTAACCCTAGCCCAAACTTTAATTCTAACCATATCCATTACCCTAACCCTAACCCTAACCCTAACTCTAATTAAAACCCTATCTCTAACACTAAACCTAACTCTAACCATAGTCTTGAACTCAGAAGTGAACCTAAACCTAACCCTCGCACTAGCCCTAACACTAGATCAAACACTAACCCTTATCCTAACCTAATCATAATGTTAACCCTAAACTAACACTTAAACCCTAACACCTTAAACCCTAACACCTTAAACCAAACACTAGCCCTATCCCTAAACCTAACCTTAATCTGAGACTTAATCCAAACCATAACCTAGCCCTAATCCTAGCTCAAAAACTATCCATTACACTAAACATAACCCTAACCCTAATGCTGTCCCTAACCCAATCGCTGAAACCTAACCCATCCGTTACTTTAAACCTTAACTAAAACCTAAAGTAAACCCTTCCATTACCTTAAATCTACACCTAACCCTTATGCTAATTTGAGCCCTAACCCCTTAACCTTAACGTAAACCAAACGCTAACCCTGACCCTGACTGTGACACAACTAATAATTCTAGCTCTAAAGCTGACCTTTAACATAAACCTAACCCTAACACTAGACCTAGCCATAAGCTAACCCTAAAAATATCCTTAACAATAACTCTAGACCTGCTATTATCTCTAGTACAAGACCTAGCCCTAACCATATCTGAAAACCTACCCCTCATCCTAGACCTAATCTAGCCTTGATTCTAAACTGAACCATAACCATAGGCCTAATCCTAATGCTAACACTCACCCTAGTCTAAGACCTAGCTATAACCCCACCCATTCACCTAAACTTAACCCTAACCCCAGTGCTAACCCTAAGCCTAGCCCAAACCCTAGGCTTAACTCTAACACATACCCTAGTCCTAACCCTAATCCTAATCCTAATTTAGCCCTAACCCTAACCCTCACCCTAAGCCTACTCCTAAGAAAAACTCTAATTCTCACCTTAGACTATCCCTAGTTCTAACCATATTCCTTACCATAACCCTAACCCTAGCCCTAATCCTAGCATTAGCCCAACCCTAGATCAACCCTAACTTTAAATTTAACCCTAACCCTAAGCCTAAACTTCACTCTAACACTAGCCCTAACCCTGACACTAATCCAAAAATCTAGCCTTAACCCTAGCCCTAGCCCTAAAACAAAAGTGAGCCAGAGCCTAATCATAACCCTTAACCTACACCAAAACCTAACCCTACACCTAGCACTAACCTTAGCCCTAATTCGAGTCCTAAACCTTACACTAAAATTAACCCTGACCCTGACACTGACCCTAAATATAACCCTTGCTCTAAACATCACCTTAACCCTAACCCTAAAACTGGCACTAATTTTAACACTAGTTCATACAGTAGCCATATCCCTAACCCTAGCCCTAACCAAACTCCAAACCTAGCCCTTATTTGAGACTTAACTCTAGTTTTAAACCTAACCCTATCCCAAAACCTAGCCTTAACCTTACCCTAACCCTAGCCAGAATCCTAACCATAACCCTAGCCTTATCACTAGCTCTAACCCTATCCATTACCCTAACCATAAACATAATCCTAATGGTAACCCTAGGCCTAACCCTAACCTTATCACTAACCCTAACCTTATTGATTAACCTAAACCTAACCTGAACCCTAAACCTAACCTTATCGTTACCCTAACCCTAACCCTATTGCTAATTTGAGCCCTAATCCTAAACTTAACCTAAGCCAAACCCTAACTCTGACCCTTCCCGTAATAATATACCTAGCTCAAACCCTGATTCTAAGAATAAAAATAACCATAAAACTATTCCTAACGTAACCATACACTTGACATTTGCCCTAGCTGTAATCCTAGCCCTAAACTTAACACAAACCATAGCCGTAACCCTAACCCTAACCTAACTCTAATTCTATCTATAACCCTCACCCTAAACTTAGCTCTAACCCTATCAATTACCCTAGACATAGCACTAATTCTAATGCTAACCCTAGGCCTAAATCAAACCCTATGCCTAAACGTAACCCTATCCATAATGCTAAACCTAAGCTGAACCCTAAAACTAACCCTATCATTACCCTAACCCAAACCCTAATGCTAATTTGAGCCCTAACCCTAAACCTTAACCTAAACAAAACCCTAAACATGACCCTGACTCTAATAATATGCCTAGCTCTAAATTTGACCTTTATCCTAAATCTAACATTTTCACTAAACATAACCATAAACCTAACCCTAAAACAATCTCTAAGTGTAAACCTAGAACTGATATTTGCCCTAACACTAATCCTAGCCCTAATCAAAACACAAACCCTAGCCCTCAACCTAGCCCTTAACCTAGCCTTAATCATAACTCTAACGAAACCCTAGCCCTAACCCTAATTCTAACCTTTCTCCTAGCCCTAAACCTAGCTCTAACCCCATTATTTACACTAAACCTAACCCTAAGCCCAAAAGTAACACTAGGCCTAAACATAAACATAAACATAAAGGTAGCCCTATTCCTAGCCCTAATTAAGCCCTATACCTAACCAAACACTAAGCCTAGCCCTAAGACTAACTCTCACTCTCATCCTAGCCCTATCTCTAGTTCTAACCTATTTTTATCATAACCCTAATCCTAGCCATAAACCTAGAACTAACGCTAGCCATAACCTTAGGCCTAGACCTAACCTTAGATCTAATCCTAACTCTAAATCTAACTCTAAACCTAAGACTAAACCTAACCCTAACACTAGTCCTAAGCCTAACACTAATTTAAAACTAGCCCTAACCATAGTCCTAGCTCTAAAACAAAACCAAGCCATAGCCCTAAATTTAAAGCTTAACCTAAACCAAAACATAACTCTACACCTAACCCTAACACTAGCTCTAATTTGAGTCCAAATCCTAACCTTAAAACTACTCCTGACTTTAATTTTGACCCTAATACTAACCCTAGCTCTAAACATCACCCTAATGTTAAACCTAACCCTAAAACTATACCTACTCCTAACCGTGATTTTATAACTAACCCAAAACGTAACTCTACTGCAAATATTAGTTGTAACTCTAAACCTAGCCCTAACTCTAACCAAAATTTAGCACAAATCTGAAAGCTAAACCTAGTTTTAACAATAAAACCTAATCCTAAAATTAGCACTAAC
>NW_026005954.1:80246-144790 GCF_001458135.2 Marmota marmota marmota | reverse complement strand
TCATTTGAGCCCTATCCCTAAATCTTAACCTAATACAAACAGTAACCCTGAACTTAAAATACCCCTAGCTCTAAAACTGACCCCTAACCCAAACTTAACACTTACAGTAGACTAAGACATAGACCTAATCCTAAATCTACTCCTAACTGTAACATTAGACACATTATCCCTAACACTAACACATTATCCCTAGACCTAATTCTAGACCTAACCCTACAAGCAAACCCTAGCCTTCATCCTAGCCCTAAACCTAGCCTTAAGCATAACCCTAACCCTAACCCTAGCCCTAATCCTAATTCTAACCCTCACTCTACCTCTAAACCTAGCTATAACACATCCCTTACCCTAAACTTAACCCTAAACCTAGCCCTAATGCTAGGCCTAAGCTGAACACTAACCCTAGTTCTAATCCTTGCCCTGATTTAGCCCTATCCCTAAAACTAACCATAACCCTAACCCTAACATTAACTCTAACTCTCACCCTAGCCTTATCCCTAGTTCTATCCCTATCATTTACCATAACACTAAACCTTGCCCTAATCCATGCCCTATTCTTACACCTAGGCCTAACCCTAGATCTAAACCTAACTCCAAGTCCTAATCTAACCCTAAGCCTAAGTCTAACACAAACACTAGCCCTAATCCTAATGCTAATCATATAACCTATGACTAAAACAAAACTGAGCAATAGGGGCTAAGGATGTGGCTCAAGATGTAGCACATTTGCCTGGCATGCACTTGGTGCTGGGTTCGATCCTTAGCAACAATAAAAATATAATTAAAACAAAAGATGCTGTGTCCACCAAAAACTAAAAAAAAATAAAAGAATATTTAAAAATTCTCTCTCTCTCTCTCTCTCTCTCAACAAAAATCTCAGCAATAGTCTTAATCTTAAACCTTAACTTAAACCAAACCCTAACACTACACCTAGCCTTAAACCTGGCCATAATTTGAGTCCTAACCATAACCTTAAACTAACCCTGACCCAAATCATATCCTAAAGCTCACCCTAGGTCGAAACACCACCCTAAACTTAAACCGAACACTAACAGTAACCCTAGCATTAATTCGAGTCATAAACCTAACCTTAAAACTAACCCTGACGCTGACTCATATCCTAACAGTCACCCTAGCTCTAAAGACCGCCCTCACCATAAACTGAACCCTAAAAGTAATCCTAGCCCTTATTTAATTCTTAACCCTAACCCTAAAACTAACACTGTCTCTGAATCATATCCTAATACTAACCTAGCTATAAATATCACCCTAACATTAAACCTAACCCTAACACTAAACCTACACCTACCCCTAACACTAATTGTAACCTAGTTCTTAAATTATCCATTGCCATAACATTAGCCCTAACCCTAACACAAAACTTATCCCTAATCTAAGCCCTAAACCTAGATTTAACCCTAAACCTAATCCCAACTCTAGCCCTAACACTAGTTATAAGCCTATCCCTTACCCAAAGCAAAACCCTAACCCTAATGGTAATCCTGGACCTATCCCTAATCCTTAACCTAACAAAAACCCTAACCATATTAATAGTCACAACCCTACCCTCACTCTAGCTCTAACCCTATTCCAAACCCTAATGTTAACACTGACCATTATTTTGACTCTAACACTAACCCTAGGTCTACACCTGGCCCTAACCCTAGACTAAACCATAACACTAGCCCTAGAACTAAACCAAATCCTAAATCTAGCCTTAACTCTGGCCCTAGACCTAAACAAAAACCTATCCTTAGCACTTAAAGTAACCCTTAAACAAAGACAAACACTAACCCTACCTCTAGACCTAAACTTAGTTCTAATTCTGGCTGTAACCCTAACTCTAACCTGAACCCAAACACTGACCCTGCCTTTAAGAGTAAACCTACATCTAAACCAGACTGTAACCAAAAATCTAAACCTAACACTAGACCTAGCCCAAATCCTAACCCTCAAACTAGCTCTAATCATAATGCTCTAATCATAATGCTCTTACATTACACACAGCCCTAACCCTAGGCCTAAACTAACCCTGACCTTAACACAAAACCTATAGATAATCTTAGGGCTAAGCATAACCCTAACCCTAACCCTAACCTAACACTTGATTAGTCCTAACCCTACCTCAAAGCCTGAACCTTATTTTAAACATAAACCTACAACTATCCCTAAATATACCCCTAACACTAGCCCTAAAACTAAACTTAACCCTAGCCCTAAACCCAGCTCTATACCTCCCCATTACCCTAAAACTAACCCTAAACCTATTGATAACCCTAGGCCTAACCCCAACCCTAAACCTAACCAGAAAACTAACACTAGACTTAACCCTAAACCTCACACTTGCCATAGACCTAACTCTAGCTCAAACCCTAACCCTTACTATAAATCTAAACATAAGCATAGCCCTAACCCTAACCCTAAACCTCAATCTAACAATAACCATAATCCTATGCCTACATCCGGACATATCCATGACTCTAACCCTAACCCTGCCCCTAATGATGATGCTAGCCCTAATCCAATCCTAACCCTAACCATAATCTAATATTATCCCTAGACCAAACTCTAAACCTAACCCTCTCCCTATCCCTAAACCTAGCTCAAAACCTCATCCTTATGCTGAACATAGCCCTAACACTAACCCTAGTTCTAACCCTAACCCTAACCAAAACTCAAGACCTATTCCTGACTGTAAACCTAACCCTAACTTAGCTCTAACCCTATCCTTTATCCTAACCATTACCCTTACCCTAATGCTAACCCTAGTCCTAACACATACCCTATCGCTAAATCTAACCCTATCAATTACCCTAAACCTGACCTGAACTCTAAACAAAAACCTATAATTACCCTAACCCTGACCCTAATGCTTATTTGAGCCATAACCTTAAATCCTAACCTCAACCAAACTCTAACCTAATCCTGAACCTAATCATTCCCCTAGTTCTAAAACTGACCCTTAACCCTAAACCTAACTCTTAAACTAGACCTAGCCAAAAATTGAATCCTAAAACTGTCCTCCCCTCAACTGTAACCCCACAACTGACATTAGCCCTTGCCCTAATCCTAGCCCTAACCCTAAAAAAACCCAGCCCTTATCCCATCCCTAAACCTAGATTAATCCTAATCCTAACCCTAACCCTAGCTCTAACCGCAATACTAAACTTAGCCCTAATCTTAGCCTTAATTTCACCTTATCTTTAAACCTAACCATATCCCTAGACCTAAAAATAAATCTAACTCTGACACTAGCCCTATCACTAGTTCTAACCCTATCCCTTATTGTAACCCTAACCATAGCCGTAAACTTAGTCCTAACCCTTGCCCTATCCATAGCCCAAGAGCTAACCTTAGATAATAATCTATCTCTAAATCTAACTCTGACCTGAAGCCTAAGCCTAACCCTAACACTAGCCTTAACCCTAAAACTAATCCTAAAACTAGCCCTAATCCTAGCCCTAGCCCTACAACAAAACCGAGCCATAAGCTGTATCCCTAACCCTTAAACTAAACCAAACCCTAACCATACACCTACCACTAAACCTAGCCATAATTCGAGTTTTAAGCAGAATCCTAAACTAACCCTGACATTGACTCCAACACTAACACTAATCCTAGCTCTAAACATCACCCTAATCCTAACACTAAACCTAGCCCTAATCTTAACCCTAAAATTAACCCTAATCGTAATCCTTGTATTTACATTAGCCATAATCCTAACCCTAGCACTAACCTAACCCAAATCCTAGGCCTAATCCGAGCAATAATCCGAGCTTTAAACCTAACCCAAACCCTAACACTAGCCCTAGCCCTTATCATAACCATAACCCTAGCCCTAACCCTATACATTACCCTAACAATAACCCTAACCCTAATGCTAACCCTATGCCTAAACCTAACCCTATCTCTAATCCTATCCCTATCCATTTCCCTAAAACTAACATGAATCCTAATTCTAAGCCTATCATTACCCAAACCCTTACCCTAATGTTAATTCAATCCCTAACTTTAAGCCTTAACCTATTTCAAACCCTAACCTATACATTCACCTTAATAATACCCCTAGCCCTAAACCTGACCCTAACCCTAAACCTAAACCTTACACTAGACCTACCCATAATCCTTGCCCTAAAAATATCTTTAAACATAATTCCAGATTTGAAATTAGCCATACTCCTAATCCTAGCGCTAACCCTATAACAAAATTTAGCCCTCATCTTAGCCCTAAACCTAGCCTTAATCATAACGCTAATCCTAACCCTTAATCTAAACATCACCCTTCCTGAAAAACTAGCATAACACCATCCCTTACCCTAAACTAAATCCTAAATCTAACCCTAATTCTATGCTTAAACTGAACACCAACCATAGACCTAATCCTAGCCCTAATTTAGCCCTATTCTTAACCCTAACCCTAACCTTAGCCCTAAGACTAAAAATAATTCTCACACTAGCCGTATCACTAGTTCTAATCCTAGCCCTCACCATAACCCTAACCCTAGCCCTAACCCTTGCCCAATCCTTAGTACTAGCCCTAACCCTAAGCCTAAACCTCATGCTAACACTAAACCTAATCCTAACGCTAATCATATAACTAGCCCTAACCCTACCACTAACAGTAAAACAAAACCGAACAATAATCCTAACTCTAAACCTAACTAAAACCAAAACCTAACACTACACCTAGACCTAACCATAGCCTTAATTCGAGTCCTAACTGTAACTTTAAAAGCACAACTGACTCATATGCTAAAATAAACCTAGCTTGAAACACCATCCTAAACTTAAACCAAAACTTAACAGAAACCCTAATGCTTATGTGAGTCCTAACACTAACCCTGACTCTGACTCATATCCTAAAACTAACTCTAGCTCTAAATATCACCCTAACCTTAAACTTAACCCTAACACTAAAAATACCCCTACCCCTAGCCCTAACCCTAAAACTAACCCTAATTGTAACCCTAGTTCTTATATTAGCAATTGCCGTAACCCTACTCCTAACCCTAACACAAAACTAGCCCTAATCCAAAATCTAAATCTAACTTTAACCCTAACCCTACCCTAATTTGAGCCCTAAACATAGCTCTAACTCTGACTCTTACCCTAAGTGATACCATAACCTAATGGTAAACCTAGATCTCTCCCTAGTCCTTAGGCTAACCAAAATCCAAACCCTATTAAAAGTCCTGACCCTATAGCTCATTATTAATCTAATCCTATCCCAAACCCTTACACTAACCCTGAAACTTATTCTGACCATAACACAAACCCTAAGTCTAAAACTGAACCTAAACCTAGAACAAACACTAGCACTGGCCATACCACTAACTTGTACCTAAACCTAACTCTAAACTTAGCCCTAAGACTAACTCTAACTCTCACAATATCCTTATCCCTAATTCTAAGCCTATCCATTACCATAACCCTAACCCTAGACCTAACCCTTGCCCTAGTCTTAGTCCTAGCCCTAACCCTACATCTAACCCTAAATTGAAATCTAACCCTAAACCTAAGCCTATGCCAAACACTAAAACTAGCCCTAACACTAATGCTAATGATAAAAATAGCCCTAACCCTAAGCCTAGCAGTAAAACAAACTGAGCAATAGCCCTAACTATAAACCATAACTTAAACCAAACCCTAACACTACACCTAGACCTAATCATAGCCTTAATTTGAATCCTAACCCTAACCTAAAATCTAACCCTGACCCTGACTCATATCCTAACACTCAGCCTAGCTATAAACACCCTCCTAAACTTAAACTAAAACCTAAAAGTTAACCTATTCTTAATTTGAGTCCTAACCCTAACCCTGACCCTGACTCATATCCTAACATTAACCCTAGCTCTGAATATAATCCTAACCTTAAACCTAAACCTAACCTAGACCTACCCCTAACCCGAACCCTAAAACTAACCCTCATTGTAACCCTATTTATTACATTAGCCATTGCCCTATAATTAGCCCTAACTCTAACTCAAAAACTAGCCCTTATCCAAGCCCTAAACCTAGATTTAACCCTAACCCTAACTCTAGCCTGAACCCTAGCTCTAAGGCTATCCCTTACACTATGAATAACCTTAACCCTAATGGTAGCCCTAGATCTATGCCTAATCCTTAGGCTAACCAAAATCCTATCCTTATTAATGGTCCTGACCCAAGCCCTCATTCTAGATCTAATCCTATCCCAAATCTGAACATTAACCCTGACCTTTATTCTGACCCTAACACAAACCATAGTTCTAATCCTGACCCTAACACTAGACTAAAACCTAACACTAAAACCCTAACACTAGCCCTGGACCTAAACCTAATCCTAAATCTACCTTTAACTCTAGCCCCAGACATAAACAAAAACCTAGTCCTAAGCCTAACTATGACCTTTATGCTAACACAAACAATAACCCTATTCCTATACCTAAACCTACTCCTAATTCTGGCTGTAACCATAAATTGAACTCTAACCCAAACACTGACTCTGCCTTTGACCCTAAACCTACTTCTAAACCTGACCCTATCTGAAAATCTACACCTAACATTACACCTTGGCATAACCCTAACCTTAAAACTCACCCTAACCATGACCCTGGATCTTACATTACCCACAGCGTTAACCCTAGGCCTAAACCTAACACAAAACCTACAGCTAATCCTAGGCCTTAACCTAGCCCTAAGCATAACCCTAACCCTAACCCTAAGTCAAACCTAACCCTCGCCTTAGTCCTAACCCTAGCTCAAAACCTAATCCTTACTATAAACATAAACCTAGATCTATCCCTGAATCTAACCCTAAACCTAGTCCTAATCCTAACCTTAAACCTAGACCTAACCCTAGCTCTAAACCTACCCTTTACCATAATCCTAAACCTAACCCTAATTTTAACCATAGCCTTAACCCTAACCATAATTCTAACCCAAACAGAAAACTAACCCTAGACGTAACCTTAACTAATACTCACTATAGACCTAAGCATAGATCAAACCCTAAACCTTACCATAAACCTAAACATAACAATAGACCTGACCCTAACCTTAAACTTAAATCTAACCCTGTTCCTAACCCTAAACCTACATATAACCGTATTTATTACCCTAACCCTAACCCTAAACTTAATTGTAACCATTCCCTTAACCCTAACCCTAACCCTATACCTACCATAATCCTATCCCTAAACATAATGCTGAACCTAACCCTTGCTCTTAAGCTAATCATAGATCAGAACCTAACTCTTACACTAAATATAACACTAACCATAATCCTAGTTCTGACCAATACCCTTACACTATATCAAGACCTAATCCTAACCATAAGTCTAACTATAAACTTAGCTCTAAGTGTATCCATTACCCTAATCATAACCCATACCCTAATGCTAATTCTAGGCCTAACCATATCTCAAGACCTAATCCTGACCATAACCCTAGCCCTAACCTTAATTTTAACTATATCCATTACCCTAAACATAACCCTTTCCCTAATGCTAACCCTAGGCCTAACCCTAAACCTATCACTAACCCCAACCTTATCAATTACCCTAAACTTAACCAGAACCCTAAATCTACCCCTATCTGTCGCGACTTCTTGCTCGCAAGGAAGACGCAACACTCAGGAATCTTCTTTCAGTAGTTTATTTCAGGCCCTTGATAGTTCTTCTTCTCTTTCTCGGATGCCCCTCCCAGCCTTAATATAGCATCTCAAGCCCCAATGCAAAGCAGCCACGTGGAGCTTTCTCATAGGGTGATGAAAAGTCATGTGCCAACTCTCCCAAATAAGGAGGTGTTTGTCACAGACCACAGCGGAGCCAGCGCCATCTTGTAATGGCGACCATAATTTGCATAAACGGCAGAAGCGGCTCACCACACCTATCACTACCCTAAACATAACCATAATGCTAATTTGAGCCCTAACCCTAAACTCAAACCTAAAAGAAACCCTAACCATGACCCTGACTCTAATAATTTCCCTAGCTCTAACCTGACCCTTACCCTAAACCTAATCCTTACATTAGACCTAGCCAAAAACCTAACCCTAAAACTATCCATAACTATAACCCCAGTCCTGACATTAGACCTAGATATAATTCTAACCCTAACCTGAACATAAACCCTAGCCCATATTAGCACTAAACATAGCGTTAGTCATAACCCTAACCTTAAACATATACCTAACTTAAAACCAACCCTATCTCTAATTTTAAATCTAACTTAGCCCTATCCCTAAGCCTAATCCTAACCATAGCCAGAAAACTAAGAATAAATCTCTCCTTAGCCCTAAAACTAGTTCTAACCCTATCCCTTACTTGAATTCTAAACCTTGTCCTAACCTTAGGCCTAACCCTAGCCATTTCCTTAGTGCTAGTCCTAACCTTAGATCTAAACTTAATTCTAAATCTAACCCTAATGCAAACCCTAAGCCTATACCTTACATTAACCCTAACCCAAACCCTAATGCTACTCCTAAAACTAGACATAACTCTAGCTCTAGCCCTAATACCAAACCGAACCATAGCCCTAACCCTAACCCTTAACTTAAACCAAACCTAACCCTACACCTAGCCCTAACCCTAGCCCTAATTCTATTTTTATGTAGAACCTTAAAACTAACCCTAATCCTGATTCTGATGCTAACACTAACCCTAGCTTTAAACATCACCCTAAACATAACCCAAAACATAACACTAGACCTAGCCCTAACCCTAAAACTAGCCCTAATTTTAACCCCAGCACTTACATTAGCCATAACCCTAACACTAGCCCTAACTTAACCCAAAACCTTGCCTAATCTGAGCCCTAAATCGAACTTTGACCCTAACCGTAACTGTAACCCTAATCCTAGCACTAATAATAACCTTAAGCTTAGCTCTAACCATAGCTCTAAACCTATCCATTACCCTAACCATAATCCAAACCCTAATGCTAACCCTAGGCCTAAACCTTACCATATCCCTAATCCTAACACTATCCATTACCCTAAACCTAACTTGAAACCTAAACCTAACTATATCATTACCCTAATCCAAGTCTTATGCTAATTTGAGCCCTAAATTTAAACCTTAACCTATACCAAATACTAATCATGACCCTGACCCAAACAACACCCTTAGCTCTAAACCTGACCCTAACCCTAAACCTAACCCTTACACTACATCTAACCTAACCCTAAACTATCTTTAACTGTAATACTGGACCTGAAATTAGCCCTAGCCCTAAACCCAGCCTTAATTCTAACCCGAACTATAACCCGAGGTTTAACCCTAATTCTAACCTTCGCCCTAGCCCTAAACCTAGCTATAACCTCATTCCTTACCCTAAATGTAAACATAACCCTAAACCTAATAATTATCTTAAACCTAACCATAAACCTTGCCCTAACCCTAGGCCTAACCCTAACACTAAGCCTAGCACTAACCCTAATTTAGTCCTATCCTAACCCTAAACCTATCCTTAAGACTAACTCTAACTCTTGCCCTAGCCCTATCCTTATTGCTACCCTTAGCCCTAGCCCAACCGTGGATCTAAATCTAAATCTAAATCTAAATTTAAACCTAACTCTAAAATTAATCATAACCGTAATCCTAAACCAAACCCTAACACTAGCCCTAACAATAATGCTAATCCTAAAACTTGCCTTATTTGTAGCCCTAGTCTAAAAACAAAACCAAGCCATATCCCTAACCCTAACCCTTAATCTAAAACATACCATAAACCTACACATAGCCCTAACCCTAACTCTAAAAATAACCTTGACCCGACACTGATCCTAACACTAATCCTAGCTCTAAACATCACCCTAACGTTAAATTAAGCCTAACACCAGACCTAGCCTTAACCCTAACCCTAAAACTAGCCCTAATCATAACCCCAGTTTGTACATTATTCGTTGTCATAACCCTAGCCCTAACCCTAACACAAATCCGACCCCTGATTCTAGTCCTATCCCTAGCTTAAACCCTAATCTTAACACTAACAATAGCCCTAACTCTAACCCTAGCCCTAGCCCTAACCCTAGCTCTAACCCTATCCCTTACCCTAAGCCAAACTCTAAATCAAATGCTAACCCCAGTCATAACCCTAATCCTTAGCCTAACTTAAACACTAACAGTAATACTAGTCCTAACCCTAGTCCTCATTCTAGTTCTAACCCTAACCCTGACCCTTATTCTGATCGTAACAATAACCATAGGTCTAAACCTGACTCTAACCCTAAACCAAACCCTAACCCTGCTGGGAGCCATTAGCCAAGTAGGTATGACAATTTCCTTGCCAGCGTACCCCATGTTGCTTAGTGGAAGGACTCGTGGAAATAAGACATTTTGCAGTGACATTACATGTAAGGTGACCTTGCTCAAGGACCAGGGCGGATCCGGGTTTAGGGTGTTCCCAGTGTTCCCGGTTTAGGACAATCCGGGTTTAGGGTGGTTCCAGGTTTAAGGTTATTCCTGCTGGGAATAGGGCATATCCTGATGCCTGAGTTCCCCTTGAGTTCTCACGGGATTCAGACAGTATTTTTTGGGAGACAGAAGCCCAGTGGGGCTGGATTTGGGCAGAGAACGTGGATTGCCCCAGAACGTGTTTGTAGAGTGCCAGTGTGAGTTCGGGAATAAAGAATTGCTGTTTGAATCTATAAGGCTGTGAGTGGCTCGTGATTTTGTGCCCAGCCAGATTTGGTGGTCCGTACGGGGAATGCCTGAAACTTGGAGGTAAGTGAAATTTCTCGCTCTTGAGGAAGAGAGAAAGAATGGGTGAGCATTTCAAAAAACAATGTGTTATTGTTTTGATTTATTTTGTTTTTATTTCAAGTTGCCTATTCCTAGAAATTTCTCAGGCAAACTGGGGAAAATGGTTGACTCAAGGTTTGAAGTTATTTGCCTGCAAGCAAGAGAAATTGTTAGAGGAAGGAGGCACCCCAGTGAAACCAAGAACAATTAGGGCATATGTTGATACAATACAAAAATGTAGCCCATGGCTTTTTAAAGACGAGTTATTAAGTATATCAATGGGACCATCATGGTATCCTGTAGAAGGATTTTTCTTCAACAAGAAAGAGATGGCTAATTCTGTTTACTATATTTGTCTAAGATCTTGGTTTTTACAGACATCTGATTAATTTACAAAGCTAAAGTGTTAAAATATCAACCACTAAATATAAAATCAAGTACTCTTTACTTATTAAGTTCCATAAGGTAATATATTTAAACATTATGTGTGTTTTCATAAATTGGTAAATGGAAAAATGTTTAATATTGCTTTGTGTCTGTGTCTTTGCTAAAACAAGGTTACTAAGTGTTAAGATTCTATCATGTGTAATTTATATACAAAGAGTAGAAAAATTTTCAGTTGGGTTTCAATTATAGTATTATAGTATCATAAAAAACATGAAAGTCTTTCATCTTATTAAAGTGGAGTAATTTGTCTAAATCAGAAATTTTATAAGAGTTGTTTCAAAATGTGAATTTATAAAAAGGGTTAACGGTTAAAAAAGAGATAGAAAAAGATTCAAGATGTGGAAATATATTTTAATATAAAAGGTTAAAGGAAAAAGAAATGTTTCTAGATGAGATAATCTCTGTGTGGTAAAGTAAAAAGTTGTAAAATGCCATTTAAAAAGATTTTGAGGAAACTAGACTTACTTTAAAAGCTTGAGAAAGGAAGAAAGAAGAAAAAGGTATTTGTACATGGCAGATTGAGACAAAGCTTCTCAATGGAGTTAAAAAAAAAAAAAGCCTTTGGTTGAAGGGCAGCCATGTAAACTAACATTAAAGCGATTTAAACAGAATCTAAGCCTCGTTTAAAAGAGTGAAGTTGTAGGTGGTGAAAAAGTACATTTAAAAGTACAGTATAGATGATAATTAAAAGGCTTTAAAAGGTTAAATTAAAGGTGGTTAAAATGCCTTCATGATGGAGGAAAGAAGCTTAATCTTAAAGGCATTACTTTAAAAAAAATGGGAAGATAATAGGATAAAAGATATTTAGATAAAGAAGATTAAAAATTTAAAGTGAAAAACTTTAAAGACAGAAGTATAGAAAGTTAAAAAGAAAAAAGATAAAGAGGATGTAGAAAGATAGAAAAAATGTAGGAAGACAAGAATTTTAAACCCACAAAATAGGAAAAAAAAAAAAAGAGGAAAAAAGGCAACTAAGGGTAAATATACAAACCTTAGGAAAAAAAAAACTAGAAGATAGAAATAAGATAGAAAATGGTTGAAAATGTCAAGTAAGGTATTACACAGATAGAAAATGCAAAAAGCTAAGACAACTATTAGATACAGACATACTTATTAAAGCAAAAAGAGGGAATTGGAAAGGGGTATATATCCCCCAAAGATAAACTTAAAATAACCCTTTTTACTCTAAACTTTTTAAATTTGGATTCATCAGGACTTAGTGCTGCGGAAAGGCATATGTATCCAAAAAATGTACATAAGCCTAAAGTACTTTGGAAAGATATTCTAACAGGACAATGGAAAGGTCCTGACCCAGTGATTGTCTGGAGTCGGGGGTCTGTTTGTGTTTTTCCACAGGGAGAACAGCAGCCCATTTGGATTCCAGAGAGATTAACTAAAACAATTTCTACAGATCGAAAAGAAGATGATTTGACTCAAATCCATAACAGCTGATATCCAGAACTCCAGCTTGGCCATTCTTACATCTGCGACAGTGATTAACCAGGATGCTTTTTTCAATAGCTATTTTATTATTGCATTTTTCCACATCATAAGGTTCTATTTTTATTTTTTGAGCTCATACAAACCTAGGTTAATGTTTTTCTGATCAGTTTTATTTTTTGACTGTGGAGTTTTTAAACATTGCAATGGAGATTTCACCCAGGTAAAGCTACAAGGCCTTTACTATTTTCTTATGTGTTGTACGTTTGTGTACACTCTTGTGTTTTGTGTTGTATGTCTGTATGTGCGTATGTCCATATTTCTTATATGAGGAGCGCTCATGAAAAAATGGATCCGAATTATTATTATTTTTTTTTTTTCACGTGATTTAAATGGTTTAATTTAAATTAGGTAAACAGCTGTTAAGGATTGTTTTTAAAGGAGGTTAACAGATCTGTTTGTTTACTAATTTAAATTAGGTAAACAGCTGTTAAGGATTGTTTTTAAAGTAGGTTAACAGATCTGTTTGTTTACTTTCACCTTTCCTTTTCATTATATTTAATAATTCTTTTCAGGATAATGTCTTTTTAGCATCATTGCCAGAATTCCTATCTTCATCCCAGTGCCGGTGAAGACAAAGATAAAACCAGACTACAGCTTCTATGATAGCTATCACAGTAAACTGTATAAACTGATGCATCAATGAATATAACTCAACAAGTAATGCTCAATCAAGGAGTTAACTTACTTTGGGAGGAAACGGATTTTGGGAGGAAATGGACATATTGATAGATTCCTCCGCTTTGAACTGCTTGCAGAACTTGCCTGGACTATGTAACTATCGTTTGGTGCAGCGAATTGTGGTAATGCTGGCATATCTTTGCTGATGGTGTCACTAGTGATGCAATTTTTATTTCCTTGCCAGCGCACCCCATGTTAATTGTGGTAGTGCTGGCATATCTTTGCTGATGGTGTCACCAGTGATGCAATTTTTCCCAAGGAGCCGTCAATTGGCTTGGTGTCGTGGCATTTCTGTATCCTCCTCCCTTCTGCTAGTGATGGTCTAAAATTTGGGGGCCAATGGCTGTATGCTGGACCGGTAGTCAGTGACGGGTATGATCCAATTGCAGTGGTATCAACCTAAGACAGGAGGCTGACGCCTAAAGGTCAGTTTTCCGATGACGGGTAAGAACCATATGTTGAATTGGACAACCTACCAGGCACGGTCCTTAAGCCACATTGCTTGTTGTTTAATTAATCAGAAGGGGGGAGATGCTGGGAGCCATTAGCCAAGTAGGTATGACAATTTCCTTGCCAGCGTACCCCATGTTGCTGACATTTTGCAGTGACATTGAATGTAGTTGACCTTGCTCAAGGACCAGGGCGGATTAGGGTGTTCCCGGTTTAACATAATCGGGTTTAGGGCGTTCCCAGTTTAGGTTCCAGGTTTAAGGTTTAAGATTATTCCTGCTGGGAATAGGGCATATCCTGCTGCCTGAGTTCCCCTTGAGTTCTCACGGGATTCAGACAGTATTTTTTGGGAGACAGAAGCCCAGTGGGGCTGGATTTGGGCAGAGAACGTGGATTGCCCCAGAACGTGTTTGTAGAGTGCCGGTGTGAGTTCGGGAATAAAGAATTGCTGTTTGAATCTACAAGGCTGTGAGTGGCTCGTGATTTTGTGCCCAGCCAGACTGCGGCATAACCCTAGCCCTACTGGGAAGCCTATACCTATACCTAACCCTAAAACTAGACCTAGACCCAAAACTAATCCTAAATATAGCTATAATTCTAGCCCTAGACCAAAACAAAATTCCAGCTCTAGCCCCAACAATAACCCTTAACCTAAACTAAACACTTACCCTACCCATAGACCTAACTCTAGTCCTAATTCTGGCTCTAACCCTAACCCTAATCCTATCCAGAACACTGACGCTGACCCAAACATTAATCTATCTCTAAATCTGAGCCTAACCCAAAACCTAGTCCTATTACTAGACCTAGCCATAACCCTAACCCTAATACTAGCCCTAAACATAACCCTAGCCCAAACCCTATTTTAACTTTAATCTTACTCCTAAGGGTAGCACTAACCCCAACCATGGTCCTAACACTAGTCCTAAACCTAACACAAAACCTAGCCATAATCCTAGGCCTAAACTTAGCCCTAAGTATAACCCTAACCCTAACCCTAGCCCTAACACTAACCCTTACCTTAGACCTAACCCTAGCTCAAGCCAAACGTTAATCTAAATATTACCCTAGTCCTATCCTAAACAACAACCCTAACTCCAGCTCTTATCCTAACCTTAATCCTTGCTCAAACTTTAGTTCTAACCCTGTCAATTACCCTAAACCTAACCCTAATTGTAACCCTATCCCTAACACTATACTTAACCCTAACCATAAATATATAGAAAGACCTAACCATAAACCTAAACCTCACCATAGCCCTAAACCTAGCTGAAAAATTAAGCCTTACACTAAACCTAATCCTAAGACTAGCCCGATTCTTTACACTAACCCTAACTCTAACCCTAAATCTACAATTATCCATTACACCAAACCTAACATTAACTGTAATGAAATCTCTAGCCATAACCCGAACTCTAAACAAAACCCTAACCATAAAGATATCCCTAGACCTAAAAGTAAACCTAAACCTCGCCCTAGCCATTACCCTAGCTCAAACATTAACCCTTACCCTAACCAAAGCATAACACCAGCCCTAAACCTAACTGTAATATAAGACTTAATCCAAACCATAACCTAGCCTTAACCCTAGCTGTAAATCTATCCATTACACTAAACATAACCCTAACCTAATGCTAACCTTAACCTTATTGCTAAACCTAACCCATTCATTACCCTAAACCTTAACTGATACCTAAAACTAACCCTATCCATTACCCTAACCCTCAGCCTAAACCTAACACTAATTCAAGCGCTAACCCTAAACTTTGACCTAAACCAAATGCTAAACCTGACCATGGCCCTAATAATACCCCTAACTCTAAACCTGACCCTTACCCTAAACATAGCTCTGACACTACATCTAGACATAACCTAACCCTAAAACTATCCTTAATTATAACTGGAGACTTGACATTAGCCCTAGTACTACTTCTAGCCCTGAACCTAACAGGAACCCTAGCCCTAAACCCAGCCTTAATCCTAACCTAAACATTAACCCTAACCCTAATCCTAATTCTAACCCTCAACCTAGCCCTAAAGCTAGCCAAAACCACACCCATTCCCATAAACTTAATCCTAACCCCAATGCTAATCCTAAACCTATCCCTGCCCCTAGACCTAAACCTAACACTAACTGTAGCACTAATCCTAGCCCTAATTTAGCTTTAACACTAACCCTAACCCTAAGCCTAGTCCTAAATCTAAATCTAACCCTCATCCTAACTATTTCCCTAGGTCTAACCCTATCCCTTACAGTAACACTAACCCTAGCCCTAATCCTAACCCTGGATCTAACCCTAACTCTAAATATAACCCTAAACCTAAGCCTAAACCTCACCCTAACACTAGCCCCAACCCTACCACTAATTCAAAAATCTAGCTCTAACCCTAGCCCTAGCCCTAAAATAAAAACCCGAGGCATAGCTATAACTCTAAGTCAAGATGAAGTGAAACCCTAAAACAAAAACTGTTTCTGATAGTGAACCTTGAACTGAGAAGGTCCAACCTGGGAAACATAGTAATGCTAGGTAAAAGATGAATTCTGACCAGTATCAAAGAAATTTGAACAAAACTAAATCTAACACAAACATTAGTTCTAACCCTAGCCCTAACACTAATCCTAAAACTAAGCATTTCCTGTTTATAGAGCTTGATCATAAAAGTCAAAAACGTGGGGTGTCTAGTAGGGCAAAGTAATAGTTGAATCCTGCCCAGTATCAAAAATTCTGACCAATAATTGGGGAAGGTGTTTCAGCACATGCCAATTTCCACTGTTTTCCCTTAAAGTGCTCTTGGAAAAATTGTTTTTTCATGGTTCAGCTTAAGATACATTCACAAGGAACAAAACCAGAGCATGCCCACAGTGAAGTGATTGAGTGAGTGAAGTTTCGTGAAGCTAGCACCAACTCTGTTAGATTTCCAGCTCCATTTCCATTCACACCTATAGGCCATAATGTAATGAAACTAAAAATTCAAACTGTTCCTGACACTGAACCATTGAACCTTGAAGGCCCAAACTTGGGAAGCCTACTAAGGTTGGTCAAAGATGAATCCTGTACAGTATCAAACTAACCTGACCAAAAAAATTTGAAGCTGTTTCAGTACATGTTTATTTTGCTTGTTCCTAAAGCACTCAGAGATAAAGTTATTTCTTTCTACTTCAGCTTAGGGATTCTTCACAGGAAACAAACCAGAGAATGCTCACTGAGAACTGATTGAGTGTGTGAAGTTTCAAGCAGCTAGCACAAACCCTGTTTGATTTCCAGCTTCAATTCCATTCAACCCTATAAGGAAAAAAAAAAGAGAAACATGAACATTGAAACTGTTCCTGAGAGAAAACCCTTTTACGTAGGAGGCCCAAACACTTGGGGTACAGTAAAAATAGGAAAAAGGTGAATCCTGCCCAGCATCAGAGAAATTTTTAAAAAAACTAACTCTAACCCTAACACCAGGTCTAAACCTAGTCCTAATCCTAAGTCTAACCCTAAACCTAATCTGTTTAGAGAACCTTTGATCATAGAGGTTTCAATATTGGGGAGTCTAGTAGGGCAAGCTTATAAATGAATCATGAGCAGTTTCAAAGAAATCTGAAAAAATATTTCTGGGAGCTATTTCAGTACATGCATATTTCCCTGTTTTCTCCTAAAGTGTTCTCAGATAAATTTGTATTGCATGCTTCAGCTTATTACTAATTTCACAAGGAACAAACCAGAAAGTGCCCACAGAGGACTGATTTAGTGAGTGAAGTTTCAAGCAGTTAGCACCAACCTTGTTTGACTTCCAGCTCCATGTCCATTTACCCATATAGGTCAAAATGAAGTGAATCCATAAAATACAAATTGTTCCTGTCAGCAAAGAATTGAACCGAGAAGGCCGAAACCTGGGCAACTTAGTAAGGCTAGGTACAAATATATCCTGCTCAGTATAAAAGAAATCTGAACAACTCAAACTCTCACCCTAACACTAGACCTAACTGTAACATAAGCTGTTTAGAGAACCTTAGATCATAGAAGTCTCAAAGTTGAGGAGCCTAGTGGGGCAAGCTAACAGATGAATCCTGCCCAGTATCAAAAAAACTGACCAAATGATTCGGGGTTCTTGGTTCAATGGTTTGCTCTCAGGAACAGTTTTTAGGTTACATTGTGAGGCTAGGTAAAAGATGAATCCTGCCCAGTATCAAAGATACATGAACAAAATTGACTCTAACCCTAACAGTAGGTTTAAGCCTAGCCAATACCCTAACCATAAAACTAACCCTAATCCGTTTAGAGAACCTTTTATCATAGAAGTCCCAAATTAAGGGAGCCTAGTGGGGCAAGCTAACAGATGAATCTTGTGCAATATCAAAGAAATCTGTCCAAATAATTTAGGGAGGTAGTTCAGCACATGTATATTTCCCTGTTGTCTCCAACAGTACTTGCAGATAAAGATGTTTTTGCATGCTTCAGCTTTGGGAATCTTTCACAAAGAAGAAACCAGAGTGCCCACATGGAACTGATTGAGTTTGTGCAGTTTTCAGCAGCGAGCACCAAGCCCTGTTTGATTTCAAATTCAATTTCCATTTACCCATATAGGTCAAAATGAAGGAAACCTTAAAATACAAACTGTTCCTGACAGCAAACCATTGAAGGGATAAGGACCAAACCTGGGGAAAATAGTAAGGCTATGGAAAAGACGAGTTATGCCAAGTATCAAATGAATTTGAACAAAACTCATTCTAACTCCAACACTAGATCTAACCCAACCCTAACCTAATACTAACATGTTTAGTGTACCTACAATAATAGAAGTCACAAACTTGGGGAGCCTAGTGGCACAACTTAACAGATAATTCTTGTGCCGTATTAAAGAAATTTGATGAAAAATTGGGGGAGGTATTTCAGTACATTTATATTTCTCTGTTTTTTTCTTAAAGTGATCATGGATACATTGTTTTTTTATGCTTCAGCTTAAGATATTTTCACAAAGAACAACCAGAGAGTGCCCACAGAGAGCTGACTGAGTGTGTGAAGTTTCAAGCAGCTAGTACTAACTCTGGTTGATTTCCAGCTCCATTTTCATTCACGTATATAGGCCATAATAAAGTGAAACCTAAAAATTCAAAACTGTTTCTGAAAGTGAACTGACAAACCTTGAAAACCCAAAGTTGGGGATCCAACTAAGACTAGGAAAAGGATTAATCCTATACAATATTAAAGTAATCCATGCAAAAAAAAATTAAGCTTGCTCCTGAAGTGTTCACAGATAAAGCTATTTGTTTCTAATTCAGCTTTGGGCTACTACCACAAGAAAAAAATGAGAATGTGCACTGAGAACTGATTGAGTGTGTGAAGTTTCAAGCAGCTAGCCAAAACCTGTTTGAGTCCAGCTCCATTTCCATTCACCTCTATAGGGCAAAATGAAGTGAAAGATGAAAATTAACCTCTTCCTGAGAGGAAAACCTTTTACTACGAGGCCCAAACATGGGGAGCATACTAAGAATAGGAAAAAGATAAATCCTGCCCAGTATCCAAAAAGTTGAAAAAAACTAACTCTAAAACTAATACTAGTTCTAACACTAACTCTAACCATAAACCTAAGCCTAACCTGTTAAGAGAACCTTTGATCATAAAAGTTTTAAACTTGGGGAGACTGGTGGGGCAAGGTTACATATGAATCCCTCACAGTATCAAAGAAATCTGAACAAATAATGGGGAAGATATTTCAGTACATGCATATTGCCCTGTTTTCTCCTAAAATGCTATTGGATAACCTTGTTTTGCATGCTTCAGCTTATCGCTACTTTTACTAGGATGAAACCAGAGAGTGCCCACAAAGAACTGATTGAGTATGTGAAATTTCAACCAGCTAGCACCAACCCTCTGATTTCTAGCTCCATTTTCATTTACCCATATAGGTCAAAATGAAGTGAGACATTAAAAACAAACTATTCCCAATAGCGAACCATTAAACCAAGAAGGCCCAAATCTGGGGCACAGAGTAAGGGTAGGTAAAAGATAAATCTTCCTTGTATCAAAGAAATTTGAACAAAACAAACTCTAACCCTAACACTATCTCTAAAACTAGCCCTAACCCTAATCGTAACACTAACGCTTAGCTGTTTAGAGAACCATTGATCCTAGAAGCGAAAAACTTGGGGAGCCTAGTGGAGCAAGCTAAAAGATGAATACTTTGTAGTATCAAAGAAATCTGATCAAATTGTTGGGAGACTTATTTCAGTACATACATGTTTCTCTGTTTTCTCCTTAAGGGCTCTCGAATACAGTTGCTTTTGCATGCTTCAGCTTTGGAGTACGTTCAAAAGATAGAAACAAGAGAGTGCCCACTGAGAACTGATTGTGTGTAGTTTCAAGCACCTCATTCCAACCCTGTTTGATTTCCAGTTCAATTTTCATTCACATCAATAAGCCATAATGAAGGGAAACCTTAAAATACAAACTGTTCCTGACAGCAAACCATTGAACCGACAAGGCCCAAACCTGTGGAGCATAGTAAGGCTAAGTAAAAGATGAATCCTGCCCAGTATCACAGAAATTTGAAGAAAACTAGTGCCACATGGGTGTTCTCAGTGCAGATGGAAGGCTGGGCTGCGCAGTTACTCTGGGTGCAGATAAAAGACTCAGCCACACAGGCACTCTCCGCACAGACGGAAGGAAGCACAGAACACAGAGGCTTTGCTTGATGGTCACCAGACCGAGCTCTGGACACAGCACAAGTTCCCTCCAGAACCACCCACCACACCAAACACCATACATGGGTAATAGATGGAACCATCTTGCAAAACCTCACTCCCCATCTATCAGTGGGCGTGGCTACCATCTTTTTTCTGCAGCTTATCAGGTACCTGGTTTCCAACTCCCCTAACTCCAGCTGTGATAACTCAAGATGTTTCTCACAAGATTTTGGAGGGTGTAGCTATCAATTCAGAACAGGAACTATACAGGCACCTGGTTTCCAATTCAGAGACTCAGAGTAGGGAGGCTCCAGGTAGAAGCTCCAGCCCTCTCACCCTGGCTACCTCCACCACCCTGGGCACAGAGACTCAAGCTAGGAATCGACAACTCCACCTACTGCAAGAAAAGAAAACAGAGTTCTGAGAGATTTTTTTTTCTTTCTTACTTTTATTTTCTTGCTATTTTCATCCATTCTCCTCTACCCTTCCCCCTCTGGTCCACACAACCACAACATATGTGAAACCAAGAACTTTCCATGAAATTGGACTTTAAGAACTGAATCACTAGAATTGTATAATATAGAGGAATTGCATAGACCCCACTTCACCACCTCTTTATTTGCTCTTATTTTTTCTCCCTCTCTTTCTTTCCTTGTAATTTTTTCTTCTTTTATCTTTCTCCCTCTATGTCACTTTCAGCCTCCTAAATTTTAGTATTTATACTTAGGGTAATTTTATGAATACAGATAAGGAGTTTGAATTTATACCTTCTTCCATAAATTCCCCTTGTCTATTCATTAGATTTCTCCTCCAAAGTTGCTAAGTTAGATTAATCACATACACTCATTCCTTTCCCCCTTAACATCGCATCCTAACCCTGACCCTCAGTTCTCTATACACCACCAGAAATGGTATGCCTTTTATGAAAGTTATGACTATATACTAAATAATAATTGAAGCCAATATCTGTAGACACAGAGTCTAAATATAAATGTATTTATAATGGTTAGGCTTAGGCTTCAGGTTAGGGTTAGATATAGAGTTAGGTTTTGATCTATGGTTAGGGCTAGGCTAAGTATAGGGCAAGGGTTAGGACTAAGGTTTGGGTTGGGTTTAGGATTATGGTAAGGGATAGGGTTAGAACTAGTATGAGAGTTAAAGTTAGTCTTAGGGCTAGGGTTAGGGTTAAGGTTAGGGAAAGGGCTAAATTAGCGCTAGTGTTAGTTTTAGGTTTAGGCCTTGGGTTAGGGTTAGAGTTAGGATTACGTTTAGGGTAAGGTATTGGGTTATAGCTAGGTTGAGGACTAGGGAAAGGGTTAGGTTTAGGGTTATGGCTAAGTTTAGGTTTAGGGTTATGATTAAAGCTAGGTTTAGGGCTAGGATGAGGGCTACTGTTTGTGATTGGGTTAGGCCTAGTATTAGGGCTAGGGCTAATGTCAGGTCTAGGGTTACAGTTAGGGTTAGATTAAGTGTTAGGTTTATGTCTTTGTCCAGTGTAGGGGTTAGGTTTATACTAAGGGTCAGTTTTAGAGCTAGGGTTAGGGTTAGGGTCAGGATCAAGGTGAGGGTTTGGGTTAGGTGAGGGTTTAGGTTTATGGCTTGAATTATCATTAGGGTTTCTGGTTAAGGTAATGAAAGGGTTAGGTTTAGGGTTTAGATGTGGTTTAGGGTAATGGATAGGGTTAGGATTAGGCCTAGGTTTAGCAAAAGGGTTATCATTAGGGTAATGGACAGGGTTAGACCTAAGATTAGGGGTAGGGTTATGTATAGGATTAGGGCTTTTATTTGGCTTGGGGTTAGGATTTAGGTGTGGTTTAGTGTAATTGATAGGGTTAGGGTTAGGCCTATGATTAGCATAATGGATTATCATTAGGGTAATGGATAGGGTTAGACCTAAGATTAGGGGTTGGTTTATGTATAGAATTAGGGCTTCTTTGGGTTAGGGTTAGATACACATTTAGGGCGAAAGCTAGGTTTAGCGGCTGGGGATGTGGTTCAAGAAGTATTGTGCTTGCCTGGCATGTGCAGGGCAGTGGGTTCAATCCTCAGAACCACATACAAATAAAATAAAGATGTTGTGTCCACCGAAAACTAAAAAATAAATATTGAAGAAACTAGGTTTAGGACTCAGATTAAGGCTAGGTTTTGGGTTAGGTTAGTGCTATGGTTAAGGCTACATCTAATGTACAAAGTAGCGTTATGATTAGAGCTAGTGATAGGGTCAGGGATAGGGCTATGTTTAGTGTTAGTGTTAGGGATTGGGCTATGTCTAGTGTTAGGGTTAAATTTACAGTTACGATGATGTTTAGAGCTAGGTTTAATGTAAGGGTCAGAGTCAGAGTACAGATTAGTTTTCAGGTTAGGTTTAGGAATAGAATTAGAGATAGGATTAGGGCTAGTTGTATGGTTAGGGTTATGATTTGTTTTTGTTTCAGGGTCAGGGGTAGAGTTAGGGCTAGTTTTAGGATTAGGGCTAGTATTAGTGTGAGGTTTAGGCTTAGGTATAGGGTTAGATTTAGATTTAGGTTTAGATCTAGGCTTTGGCAAGGGGTAAGGATAGGGCTAGGATTAGGGCTAAGTTTAGGGCTAGGTATATGGTGATGGTAAGGGATAGAGTTAGAACTAGGTATAAGGCTAGGGCGACAGTTTGAGTTAGTCTTAGAGCTAGGGTTAGTGTTGGGTAAGGGATAGGGCTAAATTAAGGCTGGGATTAGGACTAGGGTTAGTGTTAGAGTTAGGCCTAGGTGTGGGGCTAGGTTAGTGTTAGGGTTAGGGTTAGGTTTAAGTTTAGGTTAAGGGATGGGATTATAGCAAGTTTTAGGACTAGGTTGAGGATTAGATATAGGGTTATGGTTAGGGACAGGCTCATGATTAAGCCAAGGTTTATGGCTAGAATGTGGGCTAAGGTTTGTGTTAAGATTAGGACTAGGATTAGAGCTAGGGCTAATGTCAGGTCTAGGGTTACAGTTAGGGAGAGTTTTAGGGTTAGGTTTAGAGCTAGGTCTATTGTAAGGTCAGGTTTCTTGTTAAGGTCAGGTTAGAGCTATGGGTATTATTAGGATCAGGGTCAGGTTTAGGGATTTTTTTAAATAAGGTTTAGGTTAAGGCCTGAGTTATCATTACAGTTAGGGATAGGTTAATGATTCTTTTAGGTTTAAAGTTCAGGTTAGGTGTAGGGTAATGGATAAATTAGGGGTAAGATAGAATTAGTGTTCAGCCTAGGGTTAGCAGAAGCATTAGGGTTATCATTAGGGTAATGGATAGGGTTAGAGCTAGTGATAGGGCTAGTGTTATGCTTAGGATTAGGTCTAGGGTTAGGCCTAGGTTTAGGGTTAGGGCTTAGGTTAGTGTTATGGTTAACTTTAGGGTTAAAGCTAGGGTAGGGCTTGGTTTAGGGCTAGGTTTTGCAATAGGTTTGGGCTATGGCAAATGTAAGAACTTTGTTATGATTAGGGTTAGTTTTAGGGTTAATGTTAGAGCTAAATATAGTTTTAGGGTTAGGTTTAGGGTTAGGGTGATGTTTAGAGCTAGGGTTAGTGTTAGTGTCAGGTTCAGTTTTCAGTTTAGGGTTATGGTTAATGGGAAAGACAGAATTTGGACTAGGGTTAAGTCAGGGAAAGGGTTAGTTTTTGGCTTTAAACTAAGGGTTATCATTAGGCTAGGGCTAGGTTTTTCTTTAGGTCTAGGACTAGAATTATGGATAGATAAGGATTAGGTTTAGGTCTAGGGCTTGTGTTAGGCTTAGGTTTAGGTATACGTTCACCAGTAGGGCTAGTGTTAGGGTTCAGTTTAGGGCTAGGTTTAGGTTTAGACCTATGATTAGTGTTAGGATCAGAATAAGGTTCAGGGTTAGGGTTAGGGTTTGGGTTATGGTTAGAGCTAGAATGAGGTCTAGGGTTAGGACTACTAATAGGATTAGAGTTTGGGTAAGGTTAAGGAATAGAATTAGGATTAGGATTAGGATTAGCATTAGGTTTAGGATTTGGCATATTGTAAGTGATAGGGTTAGAGCTAGAATTACTACTAGGGTTAGGGTTAAAGCTAGGTTTAGGGCTCAGATTAAGGTTAGTTTCTGTGTTAGTGATATGGCCAGGGTTAGAACAATGGCTAATGTAAGAACTATTGTTTTTAGGGTTAGTTTTTAGGGTCATGTTTAGGGGTTAAACCTCTAGTGTTAAGATTAGGTTTAAGGTTAGGGTGAAATTTAGACCTAGTGTTAGTATTAGATTAATAGTCAGGGTCAGGTTTAGTTTTAGCGTTAGGGTTAGGACTCGAATAATGCTAGGGTTACTGTAATGGATCGGTATAAGTTTATGGTGGTGTTTAGAGCTAGGTGAGTGTTAGGATATGAGTCAGAGTTAGAGTTAGTATTAAGGTTAAGTTTAGGACTCGAATTAGGGCTAGGGTTAGGTCCATGTGTAGTGTTAAGGTTTGATTTAAGTTAAGGTTTAGTGTTAGGGTTATTGCTCGGTTTTATTTTACTGCAAGGGTTAGGATTAGGTCTAGTTTGATGATTAGTGTAAGGGCTAGGGCTAGTGTTAATGTTAGGCTTAAGGTTAGGATTAGATTTAGAGTTAGGGTTAGATCTAGGGTTAGGACTAGAAATAAAGATTTGGAAGTGGTTTTGGCTAGGTTTAGGACTAGGATTAGGGTCAGATTTAGGATTACAATAATGGATAGGGTTAGAAGTAGGGATAGGGTTAGTGTGAGAGTTAGAGTTAGTCTTAGGGATAGGGTTAGGGTTAGGGTTAGGGATAGGGTTAATTTAGGGCTACAATTAGGGCTAGGGTTAGTGTTCACCTTAGCCTAGAGTTAGGGTTACGGTTAGGGTTAATTGTATGGTAAGGAATGGCATTATAGTTAGGTTTAGAGATAATGTGAAGGTTAGAATTAGGGTTAGGACTATGTTTAGGGTTAGGGTAATGATTAAGACTAGGTTTGGGGCTAGGATGAGGGCTATGGTTTATTTTAGTGTTAGGGCTAAGATTAGGGCTAGGGCTAATATCAGATCTAGGGTTATGATTAAGATAGTTTTAGGGTTAGGTTTATGTCTACATGTAATGTAAGGGTTAGGTTTAGGTTTAGGTTCAGGTTTAGAGCCAGGGGTATTATTAGGGTCAAGTTCTGGGTTATAAGTTTGGGATAGTTTAAGGTTTAATGTTAGGGCTCAAATTAGCGTTATGGTTAGTGTTAGTGTAATGATAGGATGAGATTGAGGGTATAGGTTTGGTTTAGAATAATGCATAGGTTTAGGATTAGGGATAGGGTTAGGTTTAGGCCTAGAGTTATGGTCACAGCAATGGATAGGGCTAGAGATAGTGTTAGGGCTAGGGTTATTGTTTTGATTAGGGCTGGGGTTAGGATTAGGGTTAGGGTTGAAGCTCGGGTTAGGGCTTGGACTAGAGCTAGGTTTGGGGTTCAGTTAGAGCTAGGGTTAGGGGTAAGGATAATGTAAGTACCAGGGTTACAATTAGGGTTAACTTATTGGATGTGGTTAGTGGTAGGTCTAGTGCTAGGTTTAGGGTTAGGGTTAGGGTGATGTTTAGCCTAGGGTTAGTATTATGGTCAGAGTCAGGGTCAGTGTTAGTTCTAGTTTTCAGCTTAAAACTAGAATTAGAGCTAAGGTTAGGGTTAGGGTTAAGGGTTGGTTTAGGTTAAGGGTTAGGTTTAGGGCTATGACTCAGTTTTAGCGCTAGGGTTAAAGTTAGATTTAGACTTAGAGTTAGGGTTAGTGTTAGAGTTAGGCTTAGATTTAGGGTTTGATTTAGAGTTAAAATTAGATCTAGGTTAGGGCTAGGGCTAATGATAGGGTTAGGATTAGGGTTAGGTTTAGGGCTAGGATTAGGGATAGGGTTAGAACTAGGGATGGGGCTAGAATGAGAGTTAGAGTTAGTCGTAGGGCTAGGGTTAGGGCTAGGGTTATGAATAAGACTAAATTAGTCCTAACATTAGGCTAGGGTTAGTTCTTGGGTTAGACCTAAAGTTGGGTTTAAGGTTAGGATTAAGGCTAGGTTTAGGGCTAGGAAAAGGGCTGGGGTTTGTTTTAGGTTTAGGGCTAGGATTAGGGCTATGGCTAATATCAGGTCTAAGTTTATGTTTGGGGATAATTTTAGGATTAGTGTTATGGCTAGGTCTAGTGTAAGGGTTAGTTTTAATGTAAAAGGCATCCTTAGAGCTAGGAGATTTATTAGGGTCAGGGTCAGTGTTAGAGTTTCTTTGAGGTTAGGGTTTATCTTTAGGGCTTGAATTAGTACTATGGTGTGGGTTAGGGTAATGATAGGGTTTTATTCAGAGTTTACATTAGGTTTAGGGTAATTGATAAGGTTAGGGTTAGTGATAGGGTTAAGATTAAGCCTAGGGTTTGCATTAGGGTAAGGGTTATGTTTAGTATAATGGATGGGATTAGAGCTAAGTTTAGTTTTATATTTATGGTTAAAAATAGGTCTTCAATTAGGGTTAGGTTTAGGGTTAAAACTAGGGTTAGGCTTACGTTTATGTTTTGTGTAAGGGTTATGTTTTGAGCTACGGTTAGGCCTAGGGTGAGGGTTAGGTTTAGGGTTACTTCTAGGGATAAGATTATAGTACTAATAGGGTTAGAGTTAGTATTAGGGCTAGGGACATCATTAGGGATAGTGTTAGATTTAGGGTAATGTATAGGATTAGATATAGATTTAGGGCTATGTTTAACGTTAAATTGAGGTTTAGGCTTAGAGTTAGAGCTATGGTTATGTTAAGGTTTATAGTAAGGGTTAGGGTTTGAGCTATGGGAAGTGTGAGGTTTAAGGTTTAGTCTAGCATTAGTTTTCTAGTTAGTTTTAGGTTTAGCATTAAGCCTAGGATTATCAATATGTTTAGGATTAGGTTTAGATTAATGGGTAGGTTTAGAGCTAGATTTAGGGCTAGGGTTAAAGTTAGGATTAGGGCTAGGGTTAGGGTTAGATTGAGGGATAGGTGTAGGTTTATGTTTAGAGTAATGTTTAGTCTTTGAGCTAGGATTAGGACTAAATTGAGGGTTAGGTTAAGGTTAGGGCTAGAGTTAGGGCTAGGGTTTTGCTTAAGGCTTGATTTAGGCCTAGGATTAGCTCCAGGTTTTGTGTTAGGTTTAGGCCTAGGGTTAGGGCTATGGGTAATTTAAGAGCTAGGGTTATGTTGAGGGCTAGTTGTAGGGTTAGGGTTATGGCTAGGTCTAGTGTTAGGTTTAGATTTTTGGGTAGGGTCTTATTTAGAGATAGGTTTACTTTAAAGGCAGGGTCAGTGTTTGGGTTAGAGTTAATGTTAGGTTTACAGCCAGAATTAGGACTATGTTTAGGTCTAGTGTTAGGGTTAGTGTTTGAGTTAAGTTTAGGATTATAGTTAGGGCTAAGGCTAGGTTTATATTTAGGTCTAGGGCTAGAGTTAAAGCTAGATTTAGGATTTGGTTTAGGACTAGGGCTAGTGTTAGGTTTTGGTGTAGGGTTAGGATCAGTTTCAGACCTAGGTTTAGTGTTAGGGTCAGAATAAGGGTCAGGTATATCGTTAGGTTTTTGGGATAGGTTTAGAGCTAGAATGAGGGCTAGGGTAAGTACTATTAATAGGGTTAGGGTTTTGGTTAGCCTAAGGATTAGAGATAAATCTAGGGTTATCATTACTTTTAAGGGTTTTCTTAGATTAAAGGATAGCCTTAGTGCTAGGGTTAATGCTAGTGTTAGGGTTAGGGTTAGGGTTAAATATAGGTTTAGAGCTTGGATTAGGGCTAGTTTATTTGTTAGAGTTAGGGTTATATTTGGGCATTGGCTAATGTAAGAGCCAGGGTGACAATTAGGGTTAGTTTTAGGGTTAGGGTTAGGGGAAGATCTAGTGTTAAGTTTAGGTTTAGGGTTAGGGTAATATTT
Source organism: Marmota marmota marmota (assembly GCF_001458135.2). NCBI lineage: Eukaryota > Metazoa > Chordata > Mammalia > Rodentia > Sciuridae > Marmota > Marmota marmota. Next base: position 116,444 of record NW_026005954.1, on the reverse strand, counting down.
AGAGCTAGGGTTATTGTTAGGATTCAGTCAGCATCAGTGTTAGTTTTAGGGTTAGGGTTAGGACTCAAATAAGGGCTAGAGTTGTTGTTAGTGTTTGGTTTAAGGTGAGGGCTATGTATAGAGCTAGGGTGACTGTTAGGATATCAGTCCGGGTCAGGGTTAGCTTTAAGGTTAGGGTTATGACTTGAATTAGGGCTAGGGTTACTGTTAGGATTTGGTTTAAGTTTAGGGTGGTCTTTAGAGCTATGGTCAGTGTTAGGAAATGAGTCAGGGTCAGGGTAAGTTATAAGGTTAGGGTTAGGACTCGAATTAGGGCTAGGGTTATGTCTAGGTATAGTGTTAGGGTTTGGTTTATGTTAAGGTTTAGGGTTAGGGCTGTTGCTCAGTTTTGTTTTAGTCCTAGGTTTAAGGTTTGGGATAGTTATAAGATTAGCATTAGGGTTAGGGCTAGTGTTAGTGTTAGGCTTAGGATTTGGGTTAGGATTAGATTTGTATTTAGCGTTAGATCTAGGATTAGGGCTTATGTCGAACTATAGGCAATGGTTAGGGCTAGGATTATGGTTATGGGAACAGATAGGGTTAGAAGTAGGCCTAGGGCTAGGGTGAGAGTTAGAATTAGTCTTAGGCCTAGGGTTTCGGTTTTTTGTAGGGATAGGGCTAAGTTAGGGCTAGGATTAGGGCTAGGGTTAGGGTTCAGCTTAGGCTTAGTGTCAGGGCTAATGTTATAGTTAAATTTAAGGTAAGGTATGGTGTTATAGCTAGGTTTAGATATAGAGTAAGGGTTAGAATTAGGGTTAAGGCTAGGGTTAGGGTGAAGTTTATGATTAAGGCTAGGTTTGTGGCTAGGATGAGGACTAGGGTGTTTTGTCGGGTTAGGTCTAGAATTAGGGCTAGGCTAATGTAAGGTCTAGTGTTACAGTTTGGGGTAGGTTTACATTTAGGTTTGTGTCAATGTCTAGTTCAAGTGTTAGGCTTTGGATAAGGGTCAGGATTAGAGCTAGGTGTATATTTAGGGTCAGGATCAGGGTTAGGGTTTGTTTTAGGTTAAGCTTTAGGGATAGGGCTCAAATGAGCATTAGGGTTTGAGTTAGGGTTAGGGTAATTGATTGGGTTAGATTTAGGTTTCAGGGTAGTTTTAGGGCAATGAAGAGCTTTAGGGTTAGCAAAAGGGTTAGGGTTATACCTAGGGTTAGCATTAGAATTAGGGTTACCATAGGATACTATATAGGGTTAGATTTATGATTAGTCCTAGGGTTAGGTTAAGATTAGGGCTAGAGTTAGGTTATGTTTTGGGTTAGGGCTTCTAACCCTAGCTTAGGGTTAGGGTTAGGGTTATATTTAGTGTAAAGCTTAGGTTTTGAGCTAGGGTTAGGTCTAGGACGAGGGTTAAGTTGAGTGATATGGTCAGTGTTAGGTTCAGGGTTAGGGCTAGGGTTTTCATTAGGGTTAGGGTTAGGTTTAGGGTAATAGGTTGGGTTAGATGTAAGGTTAGCTATATGGTTATGGTTAGGTTTAGGTTTGAGTTTAGTTTTAGGGCTAGTTTACTGTTGGTTTTAGGGTAAGAGTTAGGGTTTAAGTTAGGGTTAAGGCTATGGCAATGTTTAGGTTTAGGGTTAGGTCTACATTTAGGTTTATGGTTTGGGTTAGGTTTGCGGTTAGGGTTAGGGATAGGGTTATCATTAGGGTTAGAATTATCATTAGGGTTAGGGTTAGAGTTAGGGTAATGGCTAGGGTTAGAGCTAGTGTTAGATCTAGTGTTCAGGTTAGGATTAGGGCTACAGTTAGGGTTATGATTAGGGATACTGTTAGGGTTATGATTAGTTTAAGGGTTAGGTTTGAGCTAGGTTTAGGACTAAGGTGTTGGTTAGGGTTAGGGTTAGGATTAGGGTTAGGGATAGGGTGAGGGTTATGCTTAGTGTAGTTTTTGGCCTCAATTAGGTTTAGGGTTATTTAAGTTTTGTGTTAGGTTTAGGCCTAGGGTTAGTGCTAAGTGTAATGTAAGATCTAGAGTTCTGATTAGAGCTAGTTTTAGGGTTATGATTATGGCTAGATCTAGTGTTAGGTTTAGGTTTTGGATTAGGGTCAGGTTTAGAGCTAGGTTTAATGTTAGTGTCAGGGCCAGTATTCAGGTTAAAGTTAGGGTTAGGGTGAAATCAGAATAGGACTAGGGTTAGGTCTAGTGGTAGGGTTATTGTTTGCTTTAGGTTAAGGTTTATTGTTAGGGCTTGCACTAAATTTTTGTTTAGGTCAAGGGCTTGTGTAATAGCTTGATTTAGGATGAGGTTTAGATCTAGGGCTAGTGTTAGGGTTATGTTTATGTATAAGTTTAGTGGTAGGTCTAGTTTCAGGTTTTGGTTTCGGTTTAGGGTCAGGTTTAGACCTATAATTAGTGTTATGGTCAGAATAAGGGTGAAGGTTAGGGTGAGGTTTTGGGTTAGGGTTAGATCTAAAATGAGGGCTAGTGTTAGGACTAGTAATAGGGTTATTGTTTTAGTTTGGCTAAGGATTATGATTAGGACTAGAGTTAGCATTTTGAATAGGGTTTATCGTAGGGTAATGGATAGAATTAGAGCTAGCATTAGGGGTAGGATTAGGGTTAAGATTAGGGCTAGTTTTAGGGTTAGGGTTAGGGCTTTGGCTAGGGTTAGGGCTCAGGTTAGGGCTATTGTGAGGGTCACAGTAATGAATAGGTTTATAAATAGAAATAGGGCTAGGGTGTGAGATAGAGTTTGTCTTAACGCTAGGAATAGGTGTAGGGTTAAGTTTAGGTTTCAAATAGGGCTAGGATTAGCTCTATGAAAAGTGTTAGGGTAGGCCTATGGTTGGGGCTAGGGTTAGGGTTAGCTTGAGGGGAAGGGCTGGGGTTATATAGCTAGGTTCAGTGATAGGGTGAGGGTTATATCTAGGGATAGGGCCAGGGTGAATGTGAGGGTTATGATTAATTCTAGGTTTAGGGCTAACATGAGGGCTAGGGTTTATGGTCAGGGTTAGGGCTAGAATAAGGGCTAGGGATAATGTCAGGTCTAGGGTTATGGTTAGGGATAGTGTTAGGCATAAGTTTAAGGTTAGGTCTAGTGTATGGTTAGGTTTAGTGTAGGGGTCAGATATAGAGCTAAGTTATTATTAGAGTAAGAATATGGGTTAGGGTTTTGTTTGGGCTAAGTTTTAAGGCTAAGACTCAAATTAGCATTAGGGTTAGGGTTAGGGTTAGAGTAACGGATAGAGTTAGGTTTACAGTTCAGGTTAGGTTTAGAGTAATGCATAGGGTTAGTGTTAGTGATAGGGTTAGGGTTAGGCCTAGGGTTAGCATTTGGTTTAGGCTTATGTTTAGAGTAATGAATTGGTTTAGTGCTAATGTTAGCACTTAGGTTAAAGATAGGATTAGTTACAGGGTTTGGGTTACTCCTAGGGTTAGTGTTATTGTTTGAGCTAGGGTTAGGGTTAGGGTTAGAATCACGGTTAGGGTTAGGGTTAGGGGTAGGGGTACTGTTAGAATTAGGGTTACGGATATGTTTAAGGTAATGGATAAAGTTAGATCTAGGATTTGGTCTATGGTTACACTTAGGATTAGGGATAGGGTTAGGTTTAGTTTTAGAGCTAGGGTTATGTTTAGAGTGAGGGTTAGAGTTTGAGCTAGGGTTCGGTCTAGGGCAAGTATTAGGTTTAGGTTTTGTGCTAGGGTTAGGGTTTAGGTTATGCTTAGGTCTAGATTTAGGGCTTCTATTAGGGCTAGGATTTGTGTGAGGTTTATGGCTAGTGTTAGGGATATGGGTAATGTAAGAGCTAGTGTTATGGTTATGGCTAGTTTTTTGGGGTTAGGTTACAGATATGTCAAGTGTTAGGTTTCAGTTTTGAGTTAGGATAAGATTTATAGCTACAATTTTTGTTAGGGTAAGTGTCAGTGTTAGGTTAGCATTGGGTTTATGGTTAGGGCCAGAATTATAACTAAGTTTAGGTCTAGGGCTAATGTTAGTCTTTGTGTTAGGTTAATGGTTATTTTAGGGCTAGGGCTAGGTTTTTGTTTAGGACTAGGGCTAGAGTTATGGCTATATCTAGTATTAAGTTTAGGTCTAGTGCTAGTATTATGGTTAGATTTAGGTATATGTTTACTGGTAGGGCTAGTGTTAGGGTTAGGTTTAGTGTTAAGGTCAGGCTTTTTGTTGAGAGCTACAGCCGAAGGGGCCCCAGCAAACTTCCAGCTGCCAGCAAACTTCCAGCTGCCAGCTGATGATTGGCTCACAGCGGCCCCATCAAACTTCTAGCTGCCTACTGATTGGCTCCTCTGCGGTGATGCTCATTGGGCCGTTTCCCCACCCTTTCAGACCACAGAGCTGCTCATTGGGGGACTTTTTTTTGGCTCCGCCCATGCAACCCATCCAATCTGCCTCAAGAGCAGGAGGAGTGGGGGAGGTTGAGAGGCTTGTGGGAAGCTGGTGGTGGCAGTTGGGCACTGAGAGTTTTTCTGAGGAGCTGTGTGGTGTGGTGTGTGTGTTCTAAAAATAAGTTCATTTCTTTTGACAAGTGGCTCCTGAATTGTGCCCAGACAGACTGCAGCATTTGGTGGCTCGCACTGGGAATGACTGATGACATGTGATAAGGTAAACTGCTCACCCCTGAGGGCAGGGCGAGAGGATGGGTAGCCATTTTAAAATTCTTCTTTTGTTTTGCTTCACTTTTGTTTTAAGTTGCGTGTCCCTGGAGATGTGTAAGATGGAAGAAAAACCGCTCACATCTGAGGAACACATAGGGAGAAAGGACGGATGGACATTTCAGGAGGATAGAAAGGCTAAAATGATTTTCTGTTGTTCCACTTTTGTTTCATTCTGTTTCAGTTTCATTTTGCGTTATCTTGTTGGGTTGTATTATAGTTATATTAGAAATATTCAAGTAAAAGAGAAGGCCTCTCAAGCTAGTCAGTCAGATAAAGAAAGGTTAGAGAAGAAAAAGCCATCAGGGGGAAAGTTACAACAGGAGACTGCTACTAACACCTTTCTATCACCAGANGATAGCAATAGATAAAGTACAATTAAATTTTCCAATTAATTATTTAGGAGTTCTATTATCCTCAACCATGGTCCGTCCACCAAAAATTCAAATACGAGTAGATCAACTCAAATCACTTAATGACTTTCAAAAGTTATTAGGAGACATAAATTGGATAAGGCCTTATTTAGGTATACCAACAGGAGAGTTGGGACCTTTATTTGATATCCTAAAAGGTCCATCAGATCCAAATTCACCCCGAATGTTAATGCTTGAAGCAAGAAAGGCATTAAAAATCATTGAAACATATATGAAAAATATGCATTTGGATAGAATTGATATAAGTTTGCTTTATTATTTATTGTACTACCAACAAAAATATTCCTACAGGAGTATTTTGGCAAGAAGGTCCATTATTATGGATACATTTATCTTATTCTCCTAACAGTATTGTTACTAGGTATCCTGAGGCTGTAGGACAATTAATACTCAAAGAAATAAAAGCACAAAGGGAGTGTTTGGAATTTCTCCCAATAAAATTATTACTCCATATACTATGAATCAAATTGATGAGTTAGCTAATGAGTTAAATACTTGAGCAATAATCATGTGCAAATCTAATGTTTCATTTGATAACCACTTATCTTCTAATCCTTTATTGGGCTAGGTTTAGAGTTAGGTGTAGGTCTAGGGTTAGTGTTAGGATTAGGTTTAGGGTAAGTGTTAGGGTTTGAGATATGGTTAGGGCTAGCATGATGGCTAGGTTTAGTGTCAGGTCTAGGTTTAGGATTAGGGTTAATTTTAGGGCTAGGGTTATCATTAGGGTTATTGTTATGTTTAGTTTAATGGATAGGGTTAGAGCTATAGTTAGGGCTTGGATTATGTTTAGGATTAAGTCTAGGGTTAGGGCCAGTTTTAGGGTTAGGATTAGGTTTAGGGTAATGGTTAGGGCTAGGGTTATTTTTAGGGTTAAAACGAGATGTAAGGCTCAGTTTAGGGATAGGTTTTGGGTTAGGTTAGGGCTACGGGTAATGTAAAAATTAAAGTTATTATTAGCGCTACTTTTAAGGTTACGGTTACGGCTAGGACTAGTTTTAGGTTTAGGTATACTTTTAGGGTGATGTTAGAGGTAGTGTTAGTGTAAGGTCAGAGTCCGGCTCAAGGTTAATTTTAGGGTTAGGTTAGGACTGGAAATAGGGCTATGGTTAGGGCTAGGTGAAGGGTTAGGTTTTTGTTTAGGTTAAGGGTTAGTTAGGGCTATGACTCCGTTTCGTTTTAGGGCTTGAATTAGATTAGGGCTAGTTTTAGAATTAGTGTTAGTGTTAGAGCTAGTGTTAGTGTGAGGTTTAGGCTTAGGGTTAAGGTTGGACTTGGAGTTATGGTTAGTTCTAGGGTTAGGGCTAGGGCTAGTGTTAGGGCTAAGGTTAGGTCAAGTGTTAGGGTTATGATAAGGGATAGGGTTAGATCTAGGAATAGGGCTAGGGTGAGAGTTAGAATTAGTCTTCGTGCTAGGGGAAGGTTTAGGGCTAAATTAGGGCTAGGATCAGGTCTAGGATTAGTGTAAGGGTTAAGTCTAGAATTAGAGTTAGGGTTAGATTTGGGGGAAAGGATGGGGTTATAGCAAGGTTCAGAACTAGAGCGAGGGATACAATTAGGGATAGGGCTAGCGTTAGGGTTCGGGTTAGGATCAAGGCTAGCTTTACGGCTAGGATGAGGGCTAGCGTTTGTGTTAGGGTTATGGAAGAATTAGGGCTAGGGCTAATATCATGACTAGAGTTATGGTTTGGGAGAGTTTTTTGGTAAGATTTATCTCTGGGTCTAGTTTCAGAGTTAGGTTTAAGGTGAGGTTCAAGTTGAGAGCTAGGGATATTATAAGAGTCAGAGTCAGGTTTTCGGTTTGAATTAGGTTGAGGTTTAGGGTTATGGATCAAATTAGCATTAGGTTTGAGCTAGAGTTAGGGTAATGGATAAGGTTAGGTTTAGGCTTCAGGTTAGGGTTAGGGCTCAGGTTAGAGTTAGGGTAATGGATAGGGTTAGGGTTAGGCCTAGGGTTAGCATTAGGTTTATGGTTATCATTAGGGTAATGGATAGGGTTAGAGCTAGGGTTATGTTTAGGATTATGGCTAGAGTTAGGGTTAGGGTTAGGGTTAAGTCTAGGGTTAGGTTTAGGGTATGGGTTAGGGTTTGAGTTAGGGTTACTACTAAGGATAGGGTTGGGTTTAGGATTAGGTCTAGGGTTAGGATTAGGGTTACCATTAGGGTTAAGTTAATGGGCAGGTTTAGATGTCAGGTTTGGGTTAGGGTTAGGTTTAGGTTTAGGACTAGGTTTAGTGTTAAATTTAGCAAAATTTTTAGAGTTCGATCTAGGGTTAGGACTACAGCAAGTGTTAGGTTTATGGTTAGGTCTAGGGTTAGGTTTACATTTAATGTTAGAGTAGGTTTAGGGTTAGGGCTAGCGTTACCATGACATTTATGGTTAGGGTTAGGGTAGTGTGTAGGGTTAGAGCTAAGCTTAAGTCTAGTTTTAAGTTTAGGATTAGGGCTACAGTTAAGGTTAAGTTTAGGCTTGACATTTTCTTATGGTTTGGTTAAGGGTAAGAGTCAGGGATTGAGTAAGTATTAGGGCTAAATTGAGGATTCAGGTTAGAATTAGGGCTAGGGATAGAGTTAGGGTTAGGGTTAGGGTTAGGGCTAGGTTTAGCATTAGTTTTAGGGTTATGGTTAGGGTAATGGATAGAGTTAGAACAAGGTTTTGGGCTTTGTTTATGGTTAGAATTAGGGCTAGGATTGGGGTTAGGTTTTGGGCTAGGGTTATGTTTAGGGTAAGGACTATGGTTTGAGCTAGTGTTGGTGCTAGGGCTACCTCGAAGATTTGGTTAAGCCTTAGGTCTAGGGACAGGATTATGGTAGGTTTAAGTTTAGGGTTATGGTTAGGTCTAGGGTTATCATTAGGGTTAGGATAAGGGTTAGTGTAATGGATATGTTTAGGTGTAGGTTTAGGTTTAGGTTTAGGGTTAGATTTAGTTTTAGGGTTAATGTTAAGGCTATGGTTCTGTTTAGGTTTATGGTACCAGTTAGGTTTTGAGCTAGGGTTAGGGCTATGGCGAGTGTTAGTTTTAGGGTTAAGGCTATTGTTAGTTTTCCGGTTAGGGTTAGGGTTACGGTTGGGGTTAAGGCCAGGGTTATCAATACAGTTAGGTGTAGGGTTAGGTAACGTGTAGGTTTAGAGCTAGGTTTAGGGATAGGGTTAAGTTCAGGGTTAGGGCTAGGGTTAGGGTTGAGGTTATGCTTAGGGCTAGATTTAGGCCTATAATTCGCTCTAGGTTTTGTGTTAGGTTAAGGCATAGAGTTAGGGCTATGGTTAATTTAATTGCTAGGATTATGATTAAGGCCAGTTGTAGGGTTAGAGTTATGGCTATGTCTAGTGAGAGGTTTAGGTTTTTGGTTAGGGTCAGGTTTATACCTAGGTTAGTGTTATGGTCAGAATAAGGGTCAGGGTTAGGGTTAAAGTTTTGCATAGGGTTAGAGCTGGAATGAGGGCTAGGGTGAGGACTAATAATATGGTGAGAGTTTTGATTAGGCTGAAGATTAGGGATATGTCTAGGGTTACCATTAGGGTTAGAGGTTTGCTTAGGGATAGAGGTAGTGTTAGAGCTAGTGTTAGGGTTAGGGTTAGGGTTAAAGCTAGGTGTAGGGCTGGGATTAGCGCTATTTTTTGTATTAGTGTTAGGGCTAGGGTTAGGGCAACAGGTAATGTAAGACCCAGGGTTACAATTAGGGTTATCTTTAGGGTTAGGGATAGGGGGAGTTCTAGTGTTAGTGTTAGATTTAAGGTTAGGATAATATTTAGAGCTAGAGTTATATTTAGGATAGGAGTCAGGGTCTGGGTTAGTTTTAGGGTTTGAGTTAGGACTCGAATTAGGGCTAGGTTTACTGTTAGGGTTTCATTTAATGTTAGCATAATGTTTAGAGCTGGAGTTATTGTTAAGATATGATTCAGGGTCAGGGTTAGTTTTAAGGTTAGGGTTAGGACTCGATTAGGCCTAGGATTAGTTCTGGTAGTAGTTTAGGGTTTTGTTTAAGTTAAGGTTTAGGTTTAGGTCTAATGTTCGGTTTCGTTTTAGTCCTAGGGTTAGGGTTAGGGTTAGTTTTACAATTAGTATTAGGGTTAGGGCTAGTATTAGTGTTAGGTTTAAACTTAGATTTAGGGTTACAATGATAGTTAGGTTAGATCTAGGATTAGACTAGGATTAAGGATAGGGCAAGGGTTAGGGCCAGGGTTAGAGTTATGGTAAGGGATAGGTTTAGAACTAGGGATAGGGCTAGTGTGAGAGTTAGAGTTAGTGATAGGGCTAAAATTAGAGTTAGGGTTTGTGATAGGGTTAAATTAGGGCTAGGATTAGGGTTAGGGTTAGTGTTCAGCTTAGGCCTAGCGATAGGGATAGGGTTAGGTTTAAGTTTAGGATAAAGAATGGTGTTATAGCTAGGTTTAGAAGTAGGGTGAGGGTTAGATTTAGGGTTGGGGCTAGGGTTGGGGTTAGGGTTATGATTAAGGCTAGGTTTAGGGCTAGGATGAGGGATAGTGTTTGTATTAGATTAGGTCTAGGATTAGTTCTAGGGCTAATATCAGGTCTAAGGTTGTGGTTAAAGATAGATTTAGGGTTAGGCATATGGCTACATCTAATGTAAGGGTTAGGTTTAGGGTAAGAGTCAGGTTTAGAGCTCGGAGAATTGTTAGGTTTAGGATTTGGCTTAGGCAAGTATTTAGTTTTACGGCTCAAATTAGCATTAGGGTTAGGGTTAGTGGCATAGCTAGGGTTTGTTTTAAGGTTCAGGTTTTGTTTAGGGTAATTGATACAGTTAGCATTAGTTATAGGGCTAGGGTTAGGCTTAGGATTAGCATTAGGGTAAGGGTTATGTTTAGGGTAATTGATAGGGCTAGAGCTTAGGTTAGAACTAGAGTTATGGTTAGGAATATGCCTTGAGTTATGGTTAGAGTTAGTGTTAGAACTAGGTTTAGGGTTAGGTTTAGGCTTATGTTTAGCATAAAGTATAAGTTTTGAGCTAGGTTTAGGGATAGGTTTAGGGTTAGGTCAAGGGATAGGATTACAGTAGGTTTAGGGTTAGGGTTAAAGTTAGGGCTAGGGTTATCATTAATATTAGGGTTAGGGTTAAGGTAACATATATGGTTTGGTTAGGTTTAGATTTGGTTTAGAGTTAGAATTAGTGATAGGGTTAGGATTAGAGCTATGGTTATGTTTAGGTTTATGTTTATGTTTATTGTTTGATCTAGAGTTAGGGCTATGCTGAGTGTAATTATAGGGATATGTCTATGGTTAGTTTTCCGGTTAGGGTTACGGTGAACATTAGGGTTCGGGCCAGAATTATCAATAAGTTTAGGTTTAGGGTTAGGGTAATGGCTAGGTTTAGAGCTAGGTTTAGGGATAGGTTAAGTTTAAGATTTGGGCTAGGTTTAGGGTGAGAGTTAGGGATAGGTCTAGGCTTATGTTTAGGATAAGTGTTAGGCTTTGAAATATCTTAGGACAAAGGTGAGGGCTATGGTTAAGTATAGGGCTAGTGTTAGATTTAGGGTTATGCTTAGGGCTAGGTTTATGCCTAAAATTAGCTTTATGTTTAGAGTTAGGTTAAGTCTTAGGGTTAGGGCTATGGATAATGTAAGATCTAGTATTATGATTAGGGCTAGTTTTAGGGTTAGGGTTATGGCTGGGTCTAGAATTAGGTTTAGGTTTTGGTTACTTTCAGGTTTAGAGGTAGGTTTAGTGTTAAAGCCAGGGTCAGTGTTTGGGTTAGTTAAAGTTAGGGTTAAAGCCATGATTAGGACTAGGTTTAGATCTAGGGGTAGAGTTAGTGTTTGGGTTAGGTAAAGGTTTTTTTAGAGCTAGAGCTAGGATTTTGTTTAGGTCTAGAGCTAGAGTTCAGGCTAGATTTAGGAATAGGTTTAGGTCTAGAGCTATTGGTAGGGTTAGGTTTAGGTGTAAGTTTACAAGTAGGACTAGTGTTAGGGTTTGGTTTAGGGTTAGGGTGAGGTTTAGACCTTGGGTTTATGTTATGGTCAGAACAAGGTTTTGGGTTAGGGTTAGGGTTTGGAATAGCCTTAGAGCTACAATGAGATCTAGTGTTAGGACTATTAATAGGGTTATTATTTGGTTAGCCTAAGGATTAAGGATAGGTCTGGTTTTACCATTAGGGTTAAGGTTTTGCTCAGGGTAAGGCATAGGATTAAGATTAGGGTTAGGTTTATGATTACGGTTAAAGCTAGGTTTAGGGCTCAGATTAGGGCTAGTTTTGTGTGAGGTTTAAGGCTAGGGTTAGGGTGCCGCAGTCTGACTGGGCACAAATGCTGCAGTCTGGCTGGGCACACAATCACGAGCCACCACACAGCTTGTAGATTCAAACAGCAACTCTTTATTCCCGAACTCACACCAGCCGTCTACAATCACTTTCTGGGGAAATCCACGTTCTCTGCCCAAATCCACATCCACTGGGCTTCTGTCTCCCACAAAATACTGTCTGAATCCCGTGAGAACTCAAGGGGAACTCAGGCAGCAGGATACGCCCTATTCCCAGCAGGAATAATCTTAAACCTGGAACCACCCTAAACCTGGATAGTCCTAAACTGGGAACGCCCTAAACATGGATCATCCTAAACCGGGAACACCCTAAACCCGGATCCGCCTTGGTCCTTGAGCAAGGTAACCTACATGCAATGTCACTGCAAAATGTCCTATTTCCACGAGTCCTTCCACTAAGCAACATGGGATATGCTGGCAAGGAAATTGTCATACCTATTTGGCTAATGGCTCCCAGCATTAGGGCAACAACTAATATAAGAACTAGGGTTACAATTACGGTTAGGGGTAGGAGTAGGTCAAGTGTTAGGGTTAAGATTAAGATTAGGCTGTTATTTATAGCTAGGGTTAGTGTAAGGATATCAGTAATGTCAGCATTAGTTTTAGGGTTAGGGATAGGACTCGAATTAGGGCTAGGTTTACTGTTAGGTTTCAGTTTAAGTTTAGGGTGGTGTTTAGAGCTAGGATGAGTGTTAGGATGTAAGTCAGGTTCAGGGTTATTTTTAAGATTATGATTAGGACTCAAATTAGGTCTAGGGTTACATCTAGGTGTAGTGCTAGGGTTTGATTTAAGTAAAGGTTAGTGTTAGGCCTTTTGCTCTGTTTTGTTTTAGTGCTATGGTTAGGGTTAGGGTTAGTTTTATGGTTAGCTTTAGGATTAGGTCTAACGTAATGGTTAGGTTTAGGATTAAGGTTAGATTTAAGGATGGGATTAGGGCTAGGTTTTTCGTTAGGTTTAAGGACAGAATTAGGGCTAGGACTAATGTTAGGTCTAGGTTTATATTTAGTGATATTTTTAGCATTAAGTATATGGCTAGGTCAAATAAAAGTGTTACATTTAGGGAAAGGGTCAGATTAAGACCTGGGGTATTATTAAAGTCAGGATCAGGCGTGCTGTTTGGGTTAGGTTAAGGTTTAGGTTTAAGGCTAAAATTAGCACCAAAGTTAGAATTAGGGTTAGGATAATGGATAGTGTTAGATTTAGGGTTCAGGTTAGGTTTAAGGTAATGTATATGGTTAGTGTTTATGATAGGTTTAGGGTTAGCATTAGGGTTATGGTTATTGTTAGGGTAATTTAGGGGTTAGACCTAGGATTAGGACTAGGATAATGGTTAGGATTAGGGCTAGAATTAGGGTTAGGGTCAGAGTTAGGGCGAAGGTTACACTTAGGATTAGGTTTAGGGTACAGTTTAGGGTTTGCTAGGATTTTTACTATGGCTAAGGTTAATTTAGGGTTTGGCCTAGGGTTATGGTCATGGTTAGTGTTGTAGTTAGGGCTAGGGTTATCATTAGGGTTAGAGTAATAAGTTTAGATGTCAGGTTAAAGATAGGGATAGGTTTAGGTTTAGGATTAGGGTTAGGGTTTGAGCTAGCTTAGATTTAGTGTTAGGGTTAGGTTCAGTGTTAGTTCTAGGGTTAGGTTTATGTTTAGGGTTAGGGTAGGTTTATCTTTAGGTCTAGTATTATCATTAGTGTTAAGTTTATGGTTAGGGTATTGGGTAGGTTTTGAACAAGGGTTAGGGCTGGGGTTAAGTTTAGGATTAGGGCTGGGGTTAGGGTTAGGGTTAGGCCTTTGGCTAGTTTTAGGGTTAGGTTAAGTGTAAGGGTTAGGGATTGAGCTAGGATTAGGGCTAGGGCCAGGGTTAGGGTTACAGTTTGAGCTAGGGTAGGGTTAGAGTTAGGTTTAGGGCTAGGGTTAGCATTAGTTTTAGGGTCATGGTTAGTGTAATGGATAGAGTTAGAGCTAGGGTTTGGGCTATCATTACATTTAGGATTAGGGCTATAGTTAGGGTGAGGTTTAGGGTTTGGGCTAGGGTTATGTTTATGGTAATGTTTAGGGTTTGAACTAGGGTTATTGCTAGAACATGGTTTAGGGTTAGGGTTAGGGTTAGGGCTAGGTTTAGGGTTAGGGATATGCTTAAGGTTTGGTTTAGGGCTGTAATTAGCGCTAGTTTTTGTGTGAGGTTTAGGGCTACTGTTAGGTATCTGGGCAATTTAAGAGCTAATGTTACGGTTATGGCTAGATTCAGAGTTTGTCTAGTGTTAGGGTAAGTTTTTGGCTTAGGATAATGTTTAGAGTTAGGGTTTATGTTAGGGTAAGTGTCAGGTTTCAGGTTAGGTTAAGGTTTAGGGTTAGGTCCAGATTGAAGACTAGGGTTAGGTCTAGGGGTAGAGTTATTGTTTGGTTTAGGTTAAATGTTATTGTTAGGGCTAAGGCTAGGGTTATGGCTACATTTAGGATTAGGTTTAGGTCTAGGGCTAGTGTAAGTGTTAGGTTTAGTGTTAGAGGTACTGGTAGGGCTAGTGTCAGGTTTCGAATAAGGGTTAGGGTCAGGTTTAAACCTAGGTTTAGTTTTAGGGTCAGAATAAGGGTCAGCGTAGGTTTAGAGTTTGAGTTAAGTTTAGAGCTAGAATGATGGCTAGGTTTAGGACTAGTAATAGAGTTAGGGTGTGGGGTAGGCATAGAATTAGGGTTAGGACTAGGGTAACAATAGGGTGAGGGTTTGACTAAGTGTAATAAATAAGGTTACAGCTAGGATTAGGACTAGGGAAAGGGTTAAGGTTAGGGTCAGGGTTAGGGTTAGGGTTAAAGCTAGGGTTAGGCCTTGGGTTAGAGCTAGGTTTTGTGTTAGGTTTAGGGCTATGGCTAATTTAAGTACTGGGATTATGATTAGGGCTAGTTTTAGGGTTAGGTTTAGTTTGAGGTCTAGTTTTAGGATTAGGTTTAGGGATAGGGTGATGTGTAGAGCTAGGTTTAGTGTTAATTAAGTTCAGAGTCAGGGTTAGTATTAGTTCTATGGTTAGGATTAGGATTCGAATTAGGGCTAATGTTAGGGCTAGGTGTAGGGTTAGGGTTTGGTTTAGGTTAAGGTTTAGGGTCAGTGCTATGGCTCTTTTTTGCTTGAGGGCTAGGGCTAGGGTTAGGGCTAGTTTCAAATTAGTGTTAGGGTTAGAGGTAGTGTTAGGGTGTGGTTTAGGCTTAGGCTTAGGGTTAGATTTAGAGTTATGGTTAGATCTAGGTTTATAGGTTGGAGCGAAGGTTAGGGCTAGGGTTAGGGCTAGGGTTTGAGTTTTCATAAGGAATTGGTTTAGAACTAGGGATAAGTCTAGGGTGAGAGTTAGAGTTTGTCTTAGTGTTAGGGTCAGATTTACGGTTAGAATTAGGGGTTAATTAGGGCTAGGATTAAGCTAGGGTTAGTATTAAGGCTGAGCCTAAGTTTATGGCCATAGTTATGGTTATGGTTATGGTTACATATGATGTTATAGCTAGCTTTAGAACAAGGGCGAGGGTTAAAATTAGGGTTAGGTCTATGGTTATGGTTAGGTTTAGGATTCAGGCTAAGATTAGGACTAGGATTAGGGCTAGAGTTTGTTTTAGGGTTAGGGCTTCATTAGGGCTAGTGCTAATGTCAGGTCCAGGGTTATGGTTAGAGATGGTTTTAGGGTTAATATTATTAGGGTTAGGATTAGGTTTATGGATATGGTTAGGTTTAGGGTTCACGTTAGGTTTGGTGTAAGGAATAGGTTTGGGGTTATTTGAGGGTTTGCATTAGGGTTAGAATAAGGATTAGGGTAATGGATATGGTTACAACTGGGGTTAGGGTTAGGTTTATGGTTAGGATTGAGGCTAGGGGTAGGGTTAGGTTTAGGGTAAGTGTTAGGGCTAGTATTAGGTTTTGATTAGGGTTAAAGGTGGTGTTATGGCTCCGATTAGGAATATGTTTTGGGTTAGGTTAGGGCTTGGTTTAGGGCTACAGCCAACGTAATAACTAGAGTTATGATTAAAAGTAGTTTTAGAGTTAGGGTTCGTGCTAGGACTAGGGTTATGTTTAGGTTTAGGTTTTGAGTGATGTTTAGAGCTAGGGTTAGTGTTAGGGTCAGAGTCAGGGACAGTTTTTTTTTTTTAGGGTTAGGGATATGACTCAAATTAGAGCTAGGTTTAGTGCTAGATAAAGGCTTAGGGTTTGATTTATGTTAAAGATTAGTGTTAGGGCTATGGCTCGGTTGTTTTGTTTGGCTAGGGCTAGGGTAGGGCTAGTTTTAGGATTAACATTAGTGTTACGGCTTGTGTTAGTGAGAGGTTTAGCTTAGGGTTAGGGTTAGATTTAGAGTTAGGGTTAGATATAGGATTAGGGTTAGAGCTAGGTTTACGGCTAATGTAAAGGCAAGTGATATGATTATGGTAAGGGCTAGGGTTAGAACTAGAAATAGGACTAAGGCGAGAGTTAGAGTTAGACTTAGGGCTAGGGTTAGGTTTGGTTTCAGGCTAAATTAGGGATAGCATAGGTTTAGCGTTTGTATTAGGTTTGGGCCTAGTTTTAGGCTTAGGTTTAGGTTTAGGTATAGGGTTAGCTTTAGGGGAAGGGATGGGGTTAGAACTAATTTTAGGGCTAGGTCGAAGGTTAGAATTTGGTTATGGATAGGGTTATGGTTTGGTTTAGTAATAAGGCTAGGTTTAGGGCTAGGATGTGGGCAAGGGTTTGTTTTAGGGTTATGGCAAGAATTAGGGCTATCGCTAGTGTTAGGTTTAGGCTAACGTCAGGGATAGATTGAGGCTTAGATTTATGGCTAGGTCTAGTGTAAGGGTTCGGTTTAAGTTAAGGGTCAGGTTTAGAGTTTGGGGTATTATTAGGGTTAGAATTAGGTTTCAGGTTTGGTTTAGGTTAGTGTTTACGTTCAGAGCTTGAATTAGCCTTAGGGTTTGGTTAGGGTAATAATGGGTTTAGGTTTAGGGTTCATTTTATGTGTAGGGTAATTGATAGGCTTAGAGTTAGCAAAGGGTTAGGGTTAGGCCTAGGGTTTGCCTTAGGGTTATTGTTGTGCTTAGGATAATGGATAGGGTTAGTGCTAGGGTTATGGTTTGTATTAGGGCTAGAGTTAGGGTTAGGCCTAGGGTTAGGGTTAGGTTTAGGTTTAGGATATGGTTTATAGTTTGAGCTATGGTTAGCACTAGGGCAAAGGTTAGGTTTACGGTTAGGTCTAGGTTATAGTTACGGTTAGAATCAAGGTTAGTTTTAAGTTTAGGGCTAGGGTTATCATTAGGTTTAGGTTATTGGATAGGGTTTGATGTCGTGTTAGAGTTAGGGTTAGGATTAGGTTTTGGCTTAAGGTTAGGATTAGGGGTAGGCTTAGAGTTAGGTTTAGGGTAATGGTTAGGGTTTGAGCAAGGGTTAGCTCTATGGCAAGGGTTAGATTTATGGTTATGTTTAGGGATTGGGTTAAAGTAGATTTAGGGTAAGGGCTAGGTTTATCATCAGGGTTAGGGTTAGGGTTAGGGTAATGGGTAGGGCTAGTGCTAGGGTTTGGGCTAGGGTTATCAATAAGTTTAGGGTTAGAGTTAGTATAATTTGTAGGCTTAGAGCTAGGGTTAAGGATAGGGTTAAGTTTAGGATTAGGGCTAGGGTTAAGGTTAGGTTATGTTTAGGCCATAGGTTAGTGTTAGGGTTAGGTTAAGTTTAAGTGTTAGGGATTGAGCTAGTGTTTGAACTAGGACGAGGATTAGGGTTAGAGTCAGTGTGAGGCTTAGGGCTAGGGTTAGCATTAGGGTTAGGGTTATGGTTAGGGTAATGGATAGAGTTAGAGGTAGGTTTTGACCTATCGTGATGGCTAGTTTCAGGGTTAGTGATATGGCTAGGTCTAGTGTTAGGTTTATGTTGTTTGTTATGATAAGGTTTAGAGCTAGTTTTGTGTTAGGGTAAGGGTCAGTGTTCGGTTTAGGGTTAGGTTTATTGTTAGAGCCAGCATTAGGACTAGGGTTTGGTCTAGGGGTAGGGTTAATGTTTGGGTTAGTTTAAGGGTTATTATTAGGGCTTGGACTCAGTTTTTGTCTAGGGATAGGTCTAGAGTTATCAATAGATAAAGAATTAAGTGTAGGTCTAGGTCTAGTGTTAGGGTAAGGTTTAGGTATAGGGTTACAGGTAGTACCAATGTTGAAGGTCTCTTTAGGGTTAAGGTCAGGTTTAGACATACTGTTAGTGTTAGGGTCAGAATAAGGGTTAGGGTTAGGTTCAGATATAGGGTTATGTGTAGGTTAGTGGTAGTTTTAGGTTTAGGTTAAGTCAGGGTTTGGGATAGTGATAGAGCTAGATTGAGGATTCGGGTTAGGACTAGTAATAGATTTAGGTTTTGGGTTAGGCTAAGAATTAGGTTTAGGACTAGGGTAGCTTTAGTGTTAGAGTTTGGCTTAGGGTAAGGAATAGATTTAGCACTAGTGTTAGGGCTAGGTTTAGGGTTAGGGTTAGGGTTAGGGCTAGGTTTAGGTATAGGGTTAGGCTTAAAGCTAGGGTTAGAGCTTGGATTAGGGCTAGGCTAGGTTTTGTGTTAGCTTTAGGGCTATGGCTAATGTAAGAACTAGGGTAACAATTAGGGCTAGTTTTAGGGTTAGTGTTATGTCTAGGTTTATTGTTTGGTTAGGTTTAGCATTAGGGTTATGATTAGGGTAATGATAGGTTAGGGTTAGCTAATGTGTTAGGGTTAGTCTTTGGGTTAGCATTAGGGTTAAAATTAGGGTTAGTTTTGGGTAATGGATAGGGTCAGAGCTAGGGTTAGGGCTAGGGTTATGGTTAGTTTTATTATTAGGGTTAGTGTTAGATTTACTGTTAGTGCAAGAATTAAATTTAGGGTTATATTTAGGGTAAGTGTTAGGACTTGGTTTAGGTTTAGAGTTAGAGTTAAAGCTAGGGTTGGGGCTCACATTAGTGTAGATTTTGGGTGACATTAGGGATAGTTTTAGGGATACAGCTAATGTAAGATCTAGGGTTATGATTAGGGCTAATTTAGGGTTACGGTTAGGGCTGAGTCTAGTTTTATGGTTAGGTTTAAGTTCAGGGTGATGTTTTGAGCTAGGGTTAGTGTTAGGTTCAGAGTCAGGTTCAGGGTTAGTTTTAGGGTTGGGGATAGTACTCGAATTAGGGGTAGGCTTACGGCTAGAAGTAGGATTCGGGTTTGGTTTAGGTTAAGGGTTAGGGTTAGTGCTATAGCTCATTATGTTTTAGGGCTAAAAATAAAGTTAAGTGTAGTTTTACAGTTAATGTTAGTGTTATTGCTAGTGATAGGGTGAGTTTAGGCTTAGGGGTACATTTAGAGTTATGGTTAATTATAGGGTTAGGTTTATGTTTAGGGTTAAGTCTAAGTTTATGTCTAGTGTTTGGGTTACAGTAAGGGATAGTGTTAGAACTAGGAATAGAACTAGGGTTATAGTCAGAGTTAGTCTTAAGGCTAGGGTTAGTGTTAAGTTTAGGGCTAAATTAGGGCTAGGGATATGTATAGGATTGGTGTTAGAGTTAGGCCTAGGGTTAGGGCTATGTTTAGGATTAGATTTAGGGTTAGGTTTATGGGAAGGGATGGTGTTATATCTAGGTTAAGGGCTATGGTGATGATTAGAAATAGGTTTAGGTCTCGGGTTAGGTTTGTGTTAGAGTTAAGGGTAGATTTGAGGTTAGGATGAGGGCTAGGTTTTGTGTTAGGTTTAGGGCAAGTTTTAGGGATAGGGATAATGTCAGGTTTAGGGTTACAGCTAGGAACAGTTATTGGGTTACGTTCATGGCTAGGTCTAATGTTAGGTTTTGGGTAAGGCCCAGGTTAAGAGTAAGTTGTATTTTTAGGGTCAGGTTCAGGTTTCGGGTTTGTGTTAGGTTAATTATTAGTGTTAGGGCTCAAATTAGCGTTAGAGTTAGAATTAGGGTTAGGTTTATGGATAGGTTTAGGTTTGGGATTCAGGTTAAGATTTGGGTAATTGGTAGGGTTAGGGTGAGTGATAGAGTTAGGGTTAGGCCTAGGGCTAGTATTTGGGTTAGAGTTATTTTTAGGGTAATGAGTAGCATTAGAGCTAGGTTTAGGGCTAGGGTTTTGTATAGGATTAGGGCTAGAGTTAGGGTTAGTGTTAGGCTAGGTCTAGGGTTAGTGTTTGGGTTAGGTTTAGGGTTCTGTTTAGGTTTTGAGCTAGGGTTAGTGCTAGGGTGAGGGTTAGGTTTAGGATTATGTCTAGGGTTAGATTTATGGTTAAGGTTAGGGTTAGTGTTAGGTTTAGGGCTAAGGTTATCTTTAGAGATAGGTTAATGGATAGGGTTAGATGATGAGTTAGGGTTATGGGTAGTTTTAGTTATAGGGATAGTGTTAGGGTTAGGGCTAAGATTATCATTAGAGTTAGGGTAATAGATCGGGTTAAATGTCAGGTTAGGGTTAGGGGTAGTTTTAGGTTTAGGGTTAGGGTTAGAGTTTGGGCTAAGGTTAGTGTTAGAGTAAGAGTTAGAGTTTTATCTAGGGTTAAGGCTAAAATGAGGGTTAGGTTTAGGGTTAGGTCTACGATTAGTTTTACACTTATGATTAGAGCTAGGGTTATCATTAGGGTTAAGGTTCAGTTTAGGGTAATGGAAAATTTTAAAGATACTATTAGTGCTAGTGTTAACATTATGATTAGGGCTAGGATTAGAATTCGGTTTAGGGATAGGGCTAGGGTTATGTTTAGTCTTTGGTTTTATGTTT
Source organism: Marmota marmota marmota (assembly GCF_001458135.2). Lineage (NCBI taxonomy): Eukaryota > Metazoa > Chordata > Mammalia > Rodentia > Sciuridae > Marmota > Marmota marmota. The sequence goes on along the minus strand of NW_026005954.1, from coordinate 96,387 downwards.
TATCTAGGGTTAGGTCTAAGGTGAGGTTTAAGGTTAGGGTGAGGGTTAGGCTCAGGGTAAGGGATAAGGTTAGGTTAGGGTTAAGATTATTCTTTGGGCTAGATTTAGGCCTAGGATTAGGGCTAGGTTTTGTGCTAGGTTTAGAGCTAGTTTTAGTGCTATGGTAATGTAAGTGTTATGTTTACAGTTATGTCTAATTCCAGTGTTAGGTTTAGGTTTCGGTTAGTGTCAGTTTTATAGCTAGGTTTAGTGTCAGTGTCAGGGTCTGTTTTTGGATTCGGGTTAGGGTTAGGGTGAGATCCAGAATTAGGATTGGTTAGGTCTACAGTTAAGGTTAGTGTTTGGCTTAGGTTAAGGGTTATCATTAGAGCTAGGGCTAGTTTTTTGTTTAGGTCTTGGTTAAAGAGATGGCTAGATTTAGGATTAGGTTTAATCTATGGCTAGTGTTAGGGTTAGGTTTAGATATAGTGTTATGGGTAGGGCTAGTGTTAGGGTTTGGTTTAGTTTCAGGGTCAGAATAAGGTTCAAGGTTAGGTTTAGGGTTTGTGTTTTGTTTCAAACAAGAATGAGGGCTAGGGTTAGGTCTAGTAATAGGGTTAGGGTGTAGGCTAGACTAAGGATTAGTTTTAGGACTAGGGTTAGCATTATGGTTGGGGTTTTGCTAGGGTAAAAGATAAGGTTAGAGCTAGGGTTAGAGCTAGGTTTCGGTTTAGGGTTAGGGCTAGTGTTAGGGTTAGAGTTAGGGTGAAAGCAAGAGTTAAGTCTCAGATTTGGGTAGGTTTTTGTTAGCATTAGGTTTAAGGTTACAGCTAATATATGATCTAGGGTTATGAATAGAACTAGTTTTAGACATGTTAGTACCAGGTCTAGTGTTATGGTAAGGTTTAGGTTTAGGATGATATTTTGATGTTAATGTCAGAGACAGGTTCAGGGGTATTTATAGGGTTAAGATTATTATTCAAATTATGGCTAGGCTTAGGGCTAGATGTAAAGTTAGGGTTTGGTTTTGGTAAAAGTTTATGGTTAGTGTTATGGCTCATGTTTCGTTTTAGGGCTAAGCCTATAATTAGGGTGAGTTTTTGGATTAGCGTTAGGGTTCGGGCTAGTGTTAGGGTTAGGTTTAGCTGTAGAGTTAGGGTTAGATTTAGAGTAAGGTTTAGATCTATGTTTAGGGCCAGGTTAAAGGTTAGGGCTAGGGTTATTCTAGGCTATGGCTAGGACAAAGGTTACGGTAAGTGATAGGGTTACAATTAGGCTAGGGCTAAGATGAGAGTTATAGTTAGTCTTAAAGCTAGGGACAGGGATAGTTTTAAGATTAGGGCTAAGGTTAGTGTTAGGTTTAGTCCTAGGGTTAAGGTAAGGGCTAAGGTTAGTGTTAGGTTTAGGGTTGGGTTAGGTTTAGGGTAAGCAATGGGGTTATAACAGGGTTTAGAGCTAGGGAAAGGGTTAGAATTAGGGTTAGGGTTATGATTAAGGCTAGGTTTTGGGATAGAATGAGAGCTAGTGTTCGTGTTAGCGTTAGGGCTAGCATTAGGGCTAGGGCTAATGTCATGTCTAGTGTTATAGTTAGGGATAGGTTTCGGATTATATTTATGTTTAGGTCTAGTGTAAGGGTTAGATTTAGGGTTAGGGTCAAGTTTACAGCTATGTGTATTGTTAGGGTTGGTGTTTGGCTTAAGGTTTTGTTTAGGTTAAGGTTTAGGTTTAGGGCTCAAATTAGTATTAGGGTTAGAGTTAGGGTTAGTGTAATGAGTTAGCATAGGATTAGAGTTCAGGTTAGTTTTAGGGCAATGGATAGGTTTAGGGATTGCGATAGGGTTAAGGTTAACCCTAGGGTTAGCATTACGGTTAGGATTATGGTAAGGGTAATGGATAGAATTAGAGCTAGTTTTAGGGCTAGGGTTATGGTTAGAATTAGGGCTAGGGTTAGGGTAGTGGATATAATTAGAGCTATGTTTAAGGCTATGGTTAAGGTTAGGATTAGGGCTAGGGTTAGGTTAGGTTTTGGGATAGGGCTAGGTTTATGGTAAGGGTAAAGGTTAGGCTTTGAGCTAGGGTTAGGTCTAAAGCGAGGCTTATGGATAGGGTTAGGGCTAGGATTAGGTTTAGTGTTACACATAGGGCTATGTTCATGCCTAGGATTAGGGCTAGGTTTTGTGTTCTTTTAGGCCTAGGGTTAGGGCCATGTGTAATGTAAGAGCTAGGTTTATGATTAGGGCTTGTTTTAGGTTTAGGGTTATGGCTAGGTGTAGTGTTAGGATTAGGTTTTGGTTTAGGATGAGCTTTGGAGCTAGGATTGTGTTAGGGTCAGGACAGTGTTCAAGTTAGAGTTAGTGTTGCTTTTAGTGCCAGAATTAGGATAGGATTAGGTCTAGGGGTAGGGTTAGTGTTTGGGTTAGGTTAAGGGTTATTGTTAGGGCTAGGGCTAGGTTGTTGTTCATTTCTAGGGCTAGAGGTATGACTAGATTAGGATTAGGTTTAAGTCTAAGGCTAGTGTTAGGTTTAGGTTTAAGTATAGGATTAATGGTAGGGCTAATTTTAGGGTTCGGGTTCAGGTTAGGTTCAGGTTTAGACCTACGGTTTGTGTTAGGGTCAGAATATGGGTCAGGGTTAGAGTTTGGGTTTTGGTTAAGTTTAGAGCTAGAACGAAGTTTAAGGTTAAGACTAGTAATGCGTTTAGGATTTGGGTTAGGCTATGGCTTAGTGTTAGGACTAGGGTTAGCATTAGGTTTAGAGTTTAGCTTAAGGTAATGGATAAGGTAAGATCTAGGGTAAGAACTAGAGTTAGAACTAGGGTTAGGGTATGGGTTAGGGCTAGTTTTATGTTTAGGGTTAAAACTAAGGTTAGCACTCGGATTAGGGCCAGCTTTTTGTTAGGTTTGTGCTAGTGTTAGGCCTACAATTTATGTATAAACCAGAGTTTAGATTAGGGCTATTTTGGGGTAAGTGTTATGGCTAGGTCAAGTGTTAGGGTTAGGGTTACTGTTAGCATGATATTTAGAGCTAGGGTTAGTGTTAGGGTCAGGGTCACTGATCGGGTTATAGTTAAGTTTAGGGTTAAACCCAGAATTATCACTAGAGTTAGGTCTAGGGGTAGGGTTAGTGTTTGTGTTAGGTTAAGGTTTATCATTAGGGCTAGGGCTAGGTTTTTGTTTAGGTCTAGGCCTAGAGATATGGCTAGATTTAGGATTAGGTTTAGGTCTAGGGCTAGTGTTAGGGTTAGGTTTAGGTATTGGTTTATTGCTAGTGATAGTGTTAGGGTTTGGTTTATCGTTAGGGTCAGGTTTAGACATACGGTTACCATTAGGGTCAGAATAAGTGTCAGGGCTAGGGTTAAGGTTTGGGTTATGGTTAGAGCTAGAATAAGGGCTAGGGTTAGGACTAGTAATAGTGTGAAGGTTTGGGTTAGGCTAAGGATTAGGATTAGGCCTAGGGTTAGCATTAGGGTTAGGGTTAGCTTAAGGTAAGGGATAGGTTTATAGCTAGGATTAGGGCTATGTTTAGGGTTAGGGTTAGGGCTAGTGTTAGGTTTAGGGTTAGGGTTAAAGCTAGGATTAGGTCTTGCATTAAGGCTAGGTTTTGGTTAGAATTAGGGCTAGTTTTAGAGTTATGGTCAATGTAATGACTAGGGTTACGATTTGGGCTAGTTATAGGATTAGGGTTAGGACTAAGTCTACTGGTAGGGTTAGGAATAACGTTTAGAGCTAGGGTTAGTGTTAGGGTCAAATTCAAGGTCAGAGTAGATTTAGGGTTAGGGTTTGGACTCGAATTAGGACTTGTGGTAGGTCTAGGTGTAGGGTTAGGTTTTGGTTTAGGTTAAGTTTTAAAGTTTTGGCTATGGCTTGGTTTTGTTTTAGGGCTAGGGCTAGGGTTAGGGCTAGTTTTAGGCTTAGCATTAGGTTTAAGGCTACTGTTAGGTTTAGGTTGAGGCTTATGGTTAAAGTTACATTTAGATTTAGGAATAAATCTAGGGTTAGGTCTAGGACTAAGGATAGGGCTACTGTTAGGTCTTGGTTTATGGCTAGGATTAGGATTATGGTAAGGGATAGGTTTTGAACTAGGAATAGGGCTAGGGTGAGAGGCAGAGTTAGTCTTATGCTAAGCTTAGAGTTTGGTTAGGTATAGGGCTTAATTAGGGCTAGTAATAGGGCTAGGTTTATAATTATGTTTAGGCCCAGGGTTAGTTTTAGCCTTAGGGTTAGGTTTATTGCAAGTGATGAATTAGAGCTAGGGATAGGGATAGGGTGAAGGTTAGAATTAGGGTTAGGGCTAGGGTTTCATTAGAGTTATGATTAAGGCTAGGTTTAGGTCTATGATGAGGGCTAAGTTTTGTGTTAGGGTTAGGGCTAAGATTAGTACTAGGGCGAATGTCAGATCTAGGGTTACGGTTAGGGATAGTTTTAGGGTTAGGTTTATGGCTATGTTTAGTGTAAGTGTTAGGTTTAGGATAAGGGTCAAGTTTACAGCTAGGGGTATTATTAGGGTCAGGATCATATTTAGAGTTTTGTTTAGGTTAGGGTTTAGGGTTTGGGCTTGAATTAGCATTAGGGTTTGGGTTAGGGTAATGATAGGGTTTGGTTTAGGGTTCAGGTTAGATTTAGCATAATGGATAAGGTTATGGTTAGGGATAGTGTTAGATTTAGGCCTAGGTTTAGCATTATAATTAGGGTTATGTTTAGGGTAATTGATAGGTTTAGAGCTAAATTTAGGGCTAGGGTTATGGTTAGGATTAGGGCTAGGGTTACTGTTAGGGTAATGGGTTTGGTTTGTGTTAAGTTTAGGGCTAGAATTACTGCTAGGGCAAATGTCAGGTCTAGGGTTATGGTTAGGGATAGTTTTAGGGTTAGGTTTATGGCTATGTCTAATATAAGGGTTAGGTTTAGGGGTAGGTTCAGGGTTAGAGCTAGGTATATTATCATGGAAAGGGTCAGAGTTAGGGTTTGGGTTAGGTTAAAGTTTAGGTTTAGGGCTTGAATTAGCATTATGGTTAGGGTTAGGGTAATGATAGGGTTAGGTTGAGGGTTCAGGTTAGGTTTAGGTTAATGAAATAGGTTAGGGTTAGGGATAAGTTTAGGGTTAGGCCTAGGGTTATCATTAGAGTTATGGTTATGGTTAGGGTAATGCATAGGGTTAGAGCTAGTGATAGGGGAAGTGTTATGGTTAGAATTTTGGTTAGTGTTACAGTAAGGTTTAGGGCTAGGTTCTGGGTTAGGGTTAGGGTTAGGTTAGGGATAAAGCTAGGGTTAAGGCTCAGATTAGGGTTTGATTTGAGGTTTGGTTAGGGCTAGGGTTAGGGCTATGGCTAATGAAAGAACTAGTTTTGCAATTAGTGCTAGTTTTAAGGTTAGGGTTAGGGCTTGGTCTAGTGTTACGGTTAGGTTTATGGTTAGGTTGATGTTTAGAGCAAGGGTTATTGTTAGGGTCAGTGTCAGAGTCAGGGATAGTTTTTTGGGTTAGGGTTAGAACTCAAATTAGGGCTAACATTAGTAGTAGGTGTATGGTTAGGGTTTGGTTTAGGTTAAGGGTGAGGGATATAGGTTGGCATTTTTATGGCTAGGGCTATGGTTACAGCTAGATTATGGATTAGCATCAGTGTTAGGGCTAGTGTTAGGTTGAGGTATAGGCTAGGGTTAGGGTTAGATTTAGAGTTAGGGTTAGGGCCAGGGCTAGGGCTAGGGTTAGGGTGAGTGTTAGGGTTATGATAGTGAATATTGTTAGAACTAGGGATACGACTTGGGCGAGAATTAGAGTTATTCCTAGTGTTAGTCTTTGGGTTAGGGTTAGGTTTAGGGATAAATTAGGGTTAGTATTAGGGCTAGGGTTAGGGCTATGATTAGGGCTAAATTAGAGCTAGGATTAGGGCTATTGCTAGTATTGTTAGGGCTCTATTAGAGCTAGGATTAGGGATAGATTTCAGTTATGGTTAGAACTAAATTAGGGCTAGGATTAGGGCTAGATTTAGTGTTAGGTTTAGGGCTAAATTAGGGCTAGTATAAATGCTAGGATTAGTGTTAGGTTAAGTCCAAGTGGTTAGGATAGAGTTAGGGTTAGCATTTGTGTTAAGTTTAAGTTTAGGGGAATGAGTGGGGATATAGCTAGTTTTAGGGCTAGGGTAAGGTTTAGAATTATTATTAGGCCTAGGGTTATGGTTATGTTTAGAATTAAGGCTAGGTTTAGAGCTAGGTTAAGGGCTAGTTTTTCTGTTAGGGTTATGGCTAGGACCAGGTCTAAGGCTAATATCAGGTCTAGGGTTAATGTTAAGGATAGTTTTAGGGTTAGGTTATTGCTAGGTCTAGTGTAAGAGTTAGGTTTAGTTTAAAGGTCAGCTTTAGGGCTAGGGTTATCATTAGGGTCAGGGTCAGGGTTATCATTTGGTTTAGCTAAAGGTTTAAGATTAGGGCTCAAATTAGCATTACATTAGGTTTAGGGGTAGTGTAATGGATAGGGTTTAGTTTAGGATTCAGTTAAGGTTTAGGGTAGTGGATGGGTTAGGTTTAGCGATGTGGTAATTTTTAGCATTAGAGTTAGGGTTATCTTTAGTGTAACTGATAGGTTTAGAGCTAGGGTTAGGGCTAGGTTATGGTTTGGATTAAGTCTAGGATTAGGGTTAGGTTTAGGTATAGGGCTAGGGTGTGATTTGGGGTAAGTTTTAGGGTTAGGGTAAGTGTTAGGTTTAGGGCTAGGGTTATGGTTAGGTTAGGGTAAGGGTTAGCGTTTGAGCTAGGGTTAGGGCTAGGGCGAGCGTTAGGTTTAGGTCTAGGTTTACATTTATGGTTAGAATTAGGTTTAGTGTTAGTGTTAGGGTTATGTTTAGGGAAATGGATATGGTTACAGCTAAATTTCAGGCTAGGTTTAATGTTAGGATTAGGGCTAGGGTTACGGTTAGGGTTTAAAATAGAGCTAGGGTTATGTTTAGTGTAAAGGTTAGGCTTTGAGCTAGGGTTAGGTCTAAGGTGAGGCTTAGGTTAGGGCTAGGTTTAGGGCTGGAGTTAGGCTGAGGGTTATGCTTAGAGATAAGTTTAGGCCTAGGATTAGGCCTAGGTGTTAGGTTTAGGGCTAAGGTTAGGACTATGGGTAATGTAAGAGCTAGGGTTATGTTTAGGGCTAGTTTTCAGGTTAGGGTTATGGCTAGGTCTAGTGTTAGGTCCAGGTTTTGGGTTAGTGTCAGGTTTAAAGCTAGCTTCATTGTTAGAATCAGGTTCAGTTTTTCAGATAGTTTTAGAATTAGGGTTAGATCCAGAATGAGGACTAAGTTTAGGTCGAGGGGTAGGGTAACTGTTCAGTTTAGATTAAGGGTTATTGTTAGGGCTAGTGCTAGGTTTTGGTTTAGGTCTAGGGCTAGAGTTATAGCTATATTTAGGGTTAGCTTTGGGTCTAGGTCTAGTGTTAGGCTTAAGTATAGGTATAGGGTTACCAGTAGGGCTAGTTTTAGGGCTTTGCTTAGGGTTAGGGTCAGGTTTAGACCTAGGGTTACTGTTAGGGTCAGATGAGGATCAGGATTAGGTTTAGAAGTAGAATGAAAGCTAGGGTTAATACTAGTATTATGGTTAGAGTTTAAGTTAGGCTAAGGATTAGGATTAGGACTAGGATTATCATTTGGGTTAGAGTTGGCTTAGTGTAAAGAATAGAGTTAGAGTTAGGGTTAGGGCTAGTGTTAGGGTTAGGCCTAGTATTAGGGTTAAAGCTAGGGTTAGGGCTCAGATTAGGGGTAGAATTTGTGTTAGGGTTAGGGCTACAGTTAGGACAATGACTAATGTATGAACTAGGGTTATGATTAAGGCTAGATTTAGAGTCAGGTTAAGGCTAGATATAGTGTTAGCGTTAATTTAATGTTAGGGTGGTGTTTAGAGCTTGGATTAGTGTTAGGGTCAATGTCAGGGTCAGGGTTAGTTTTAGAGTTAGTTTTAGTGTTAGTTGTAGGGTTACTGTTTGATTTAGGTTAAAGGTTAGGATTAGGGCTATGTCTTGGTTTAGGTTTATGGCTAGGGATAGGGATAGGGATAGGGCAAGTTTTAGGATTAGTGTTATGGTTAGGGCTAGTGTTAGGGTTTGGTTTAGGCTTATTGTTACAGTTAAATTTAGAGTTTGGTTTAGATTAAGACTTAGGCTTAGATCTATAGTTAGGATTAGGGCTAAGGATAGAACTAGGGCTAGGGCTAGGGCTAGGGCTAGAGTTAGATTTAGTCTCATGGCTAGGTTTAGGGTTAGGATAGGATTAAATAAAAGCTAGGATTAGCATTAGGCTTTGTGTTAGGCCTTGGTTTAGGGCGAGGGTTAGGGATAGGTTTAGGGTTCTGGTCAGTTTTTGGGTACAGGTTGAGGTTATGGGTAGGTTTAGGTTTAAGGTGAGGAATTGAAATAGGGTTAGGTCTCAGGTTATAGTTTGGGTTAGGATTAAGCCTAGGTTTAGGGCTAGGATTATGGCTAGGGCTAATTTTATGTCCAGTGTTATGGTTAAAAATAGTTTATGGTTAGGTTTATGGCTACGTCTAGTGTAAGGGTTAGGTTTAGGATTAGGGTCAGGTTTAGAGCTAAGGGTTCTATTAGGGTCATGGTCTCTATTAGTGTTTTGGATAGGTTAAAGTTTAATGTTAGGGCTCGAATTAGCATTAAAGTTAGGATTAGGGTAAAAATAGAGTAAGGTTAAGATTTCAGGTTAAGCTTAGGGTAATCAATAGGGTTAGGATAAGGGATACGGTTAGGTTTAGGCCCAGGTTTAGCATTAGGGTGAGGGTTATGGTTAGGGTAATGGATAGGGTTAGAGATAGGGGTACGTCTTGGGTTATCGTTATAGTTATTGATACGGTTAGGCTTAGGATTAGGGTTAGGGTTAAATCTAGGTTTATGGCTAGGATTATAGTTACGATTAGTGATGGGGCTAGGGTTAGGTGTAAATGAAAGGATAGTGCTCAGAATAAGGCTAGATTTGGGGTTAAGTTAAGGCTAGGTTTAGGGTAACGACTAATGTAAGTACCAGGATTGTGATTAGGGCTAATTTTATGGTTAGGGTTAGGGCTAGGTCTATTGTTCAGTTTAGGTATAGTGGTAGGGGGATGTTTAGAGCTAGGGTTAGTGTTAAGGTCAGAGTCAGGGTCAGGGATAGTTTTAGGGTTTGGCTTAAAACTCGAATTAGGGCTATAGTTATGCCTAAGTGTAGGGTTAGGGCTTAGTTTATATTAAGGATTAGGGTTAGGTCTATGTCTTGGTTTTGTTTTAGGGCTAGGTTTAGTGCTAGTTTTAGGATTAGCCTTAGGGTTAGGGCTAAGGTTAAGTTTAGGTTTAGGCTAAGGGTTAGGGATAGATTTACAGTTAGAGTTAGATCTAGGATTGCTACTAGGGCTATGAATAGGGCTAGTGTTAGACTTATGTTTTGGGCTAGGATTAGGGTTCCAGTAAAGTATAGGTTTAGAACTAGGGTTAGGACTAAGGTGAGAGTTAGAGTCAGTCTTTGAGCTAGGGTTAGGTTTAACGTAAAGGATAGGGCTAAATTAGGTCTAAGATTAGGGCTAGGGTTAGTGTTAGAATTAGGCCTAGGGTTATGGTTAGGGTTAAAATTAAGGCTATGTTTAGGGGTAGGATAAGGGCTAGGGTTTGTGTTAGGTTTAGGGCTAGTATCATTGCTAAGGCTAATATAAGGTCTAGGGTTATGCTTAGGTATACTTTTAGGGTTAGTTTTATGGCTAGGTCTAGTGTAAGGGTTAGGTAAAGGGTAAGAGTGACATTTAGAACTAGGGGAATTATTAGTGTCAGTGTCAGTGTTAGGATTTAGTTTAGGATTGTGTTTAGGGTTAGGGCTCAAATTAGCATTAGGGTTAGGATTAGGTAATGATTGGATTAGGTCGAGGGTTCAGGGTAGGTTTAGGGTAATTGATAAATTTGGGGATAGTGATATGTTTAGGGGTTAGGTCTAGGGTTAGCATTAGAATAAGGTTTATGTTTAGGGTACTGATACAGTTAGACTTAAGGTTAGGGCTACGGTTATGGTTAGGATTAGGTCTTTAGTTAGGTGTTAGAGTGAGAGTTATAACTAGGGTTTGGTTAAGGTTATGTTTAGTAATGGTTAGGTTGTGAGCTATGGTTAGGGCTAGGCTGAGATTTAGTTTCAGGATTAGGTCTAGGAAATAGATTATGGTAGGTTTTGTGTTAGGGTTAGGTTTAGGATTAGATCTAGCATTAGTGGTAGGGTCAGAAAAAGGGTCATGGTTAGTGTTAGGGTTTTGGATAAGGTTAGTTGTAGAATGAGGGCAAGGGTAAAGGCTATTAATAGGGTTAGTGTTTTGGTTAGCCTAAGGATTAGTGATAGATCTAGGGTTACCCTTAGGTTTAGGGTTTTGCTTAGGGTAAGGGATTGGTTTAGAGCTAGGTTTAGGGCTATGGTTATGGTTAGAGTTAGGGTTAAAGCTAGGTTTAGGGCTCGGATTAATCCTAGGTTTTGTGTTAGGTTTAGGGATAGGGATAGGGAAACGGCTAATGTAAGAGCTAGGGATACCATTAGGGTTAGTTTTAGTGTTAGGGTATGGGTTAGGTTTAGTGTTAGGGTTAGGTTTAAAGTGAGGGTGATATTTATAGCTCGGCTTCGTGTTAGGATAGGAATCAGGTTTAGTTTTAGTGTTAGAGATAGAACTCGAATTAGGGCTTGGGTTACTGTTAGGGTTCAGTTTAAGGTGAGGATGGTGTTTAGAGCTAGGTTGAGTGTTAGGATATGAGTCTGGGTCAGGGTTGGTTTTAAGTTTAGGGTTAGGACTCAAACTAGGGCTAAGGTTAGGTCTAGTTGTAGTGTTAGGGTTTGGTTTAAGTTAAGGTTCAGAATTAGGGCTTATGCTTGGCTTTATGGTTAGGGCTAGGCTGAGATTTAGGGCTAGGGTTAGGGCTAGTGTTAGTGTTAGGCTTAGGCTTAGTGTTAGGGTTAAATTAGGAATTAGGGATAGATCTAGGGTTAGGGCTAGAACTAAGGTTAGGGCAAGGGTTATGGCTAGGTTTAGGGTTATGATAAGGGATATTGTTAGAACTAGGTATAGGGCTAGGGAGAGAGTTAGTCTTAGGGCTAGGGTTAGGGTTAGGATTAGAGATAGGGCTAAATTAGGGCTAGGAATAGGGCTAGGTTTAGTGTTTAATTTAAGTCTGGTGTTAGGGTTAGGGTTAGGGGTTAGAATTAGAGTTTAGAGTTTAGGTTTAGAGTAAGGGCAAAGTTTGGGGTAAGGGACGGCTTTATAGCTAGGTTTAGAGGTAGGGTTAGGGTTATTATTATGGTTAGGGATGTGGTTAGGGTTAGGGTTATGATTAAGGCTAGGTTTAGGGCTAGGATGAGTGCTAGGGTTTTTTTTAGGGTTAGGGATAGAATTAGTGCTAGCGTTAATTTCAGGTCCAGAATTATGGTTGAAAATAGTTTTAGGATTAGGATTATGGGTACATCTAGTGTAAGGTTTAGGTTTAGGGTTAGCGTCAGGTTAAGAGCTAGGGTTATTATTAGGGTCAAGTTCTGGGGTAGAGTTTGGGGTACGGTAAGGGTTAAACCTAGGGCTTGAATTAGCATTACGGTTAGGTTTATGGTTATGGTAATGGACAGAGTAAGAAATCAGTTTAGGGCTAGAATTCTGGTTATGATTAGGGCTAGGTTTTGGGTTAAGTTAGTGCTAGGGTTAGGGTTACGGCTAATGTAAATACTAGGCTTATGATTATGGCTAATTTTAGTGTTTTAGGGCTAGGCTTACTTTTAGGTTTAGGTTTAGGGTTAGGGTGATGTTTAGATCTCAGGTTAGTGTTATGGTCAGAGTAAGGGTCAGGGTTAGTTTTAGGGTTTGGCTTAAAATTCGAATTAGGGCTGGGGTTATGGCTAGGTGTAGGAATAGGGCTTGGCTTAGGTTAAGGGTTAGTGTTAGAGCTTTGGCTCAGTTTGGTTTTAGGGCTAGGGTTAGGGTTAGTGAAATATTTAAGATTAGTGTTAGGGTTAGGGATAGTCTTAAATTAAGGCTTAGGCTTTGGATTAGGGTTAAATTTAGTGTTAGGTTTTTATCTAAGATTAGTACTAGGGCTAAGGATAGGGCAAGGGTTAGGACTAGGATTTGGGATAGGTATAGGTTTATGTGAAGGTATAGGATTAGAACAAGTGATAGGGCCAATGTGAGAGTTAGAGTTATTCTTAGGGCTAGGGTTAGGGATAAGGCTAATTTATTGCTAGGGTTAGTGTTAGGGCTAGGTTTAGGGCTCGTTTTAGAATTAGCATCAGGGTTAGGCCTAGTTTTAGGCTTAGGCATCAAGTTAGGGTTAAATTTAATGTTAAGTTTCGATCTAGTGTTAAAGCTAGGGCTAAGGATAGGGCAATTGTGATGAAAAAGTTTAGGGTTAGAGTTAGGGTTACGTTTAGGGTAACGGATGTTGCTTTGGCTAGGTTTAGGGCTAGGGCAAGTGTTAGTTTTAGGGATAGGGCTTAGTTAGGGTTAGGGTTATGATTAAGGCTGGGTTTATGGCTAGGATAAGGTTTAGGGTTTGTCTTAGGGTTAAGGATATTAGAGCTAGTACTTATGTCAGGTCTAGGGTTATTGTTAGGGTTAAATTTAGTGTTAGGTTTATGGCTTGTTCCAGTGTAAGAATTAGGTTCAGGGTAAGATGCAGGTTTATATCTACAGTTATTTTTAGGTTCAGGGACAGGGTTAGGAATTGGGTTAGGTTAGGGTTGAGGTTTACAGTAATGACAGAGTTTAGTGTAATGGATAGTGTTAGGGTTAGGCCTAGGATTAGCTTAAGGGTTAGGGTTATTGTTAGGGTAATGGATAGGTTTAGACCCATGGTTAGGGCTAGGGTTATGCATAGGATTTGCGCTAGTTTTGGGTTAGGGTTAGGTTTAAGTTTAGGTTAAAGCTAGGTTTAGGACTCGTATTAAGGCTAGGTTTTGGGTTAGGTTAAGGTTAGGGTTAAGTCTACGGCTAATGTATGAAGTAGGGTTATGATTAGCGCTAGTTATAGGGTTAAAGTTAGGGCTAGGTCTAGTGTTATGCTGAGGTTTACGGTGATGATGATGTTTAGAGCCAGGGTAATGGGCCTAGGGTTTTGGTTAGGGATAAAATTAAGGCTATGTTTAGGTCTAGGATAAGAGCTAAGATGTGTGTTAGGGTTAGGGCTAGGATTAAGGCTAAGGATAATATCAGGTCTAGGGTTAAGGTTAGTAATAGTTTTAGGGTTAGGTTTATGGCTAGGTCTAGGGTAAGCGTTACATAAGATAAGAGTCAGGTTTAGAGCTAGGGGGGATATCACATCTAGGGTTAAGGTTAGGAATAATTTTAGGGTTAGGTTTATAGCTAGGTCTAGGGTAAGGGTTACGTAATATAAGAGTCAGGTTTAGAGCTAGGGGAATTATTAGGGTCACCATCAGTGTTAGGGTTTGGTTTAGGATTCAGGGTAGGTTTAGGGTAATTGATAGGTTTGCGGAAAGTGATAGAGTTAGGGATAAGCCTAGGGTTAGCATGATGGTAAGGGTTATTTTTAGGGTAATGGATACAATTATAGTTAAGTTTAGGGCTAGGGTTATGGTTAGGATTAGGTCTTGTGTTAGGGTTAAGGTGAACGTTAGAACTAGGATTAGGTTTAGGGTTATGTTTAGCATAACGTTTAGTTTCTGAGCTATGATTAGAGCTAGGCTGAGAGTTAGGTTCAGAACTAGGTCTAGCTGTAGGATTATGGTAAATTTTGGGTTAGGGTTGGGCTTAGGGTTAGACCTAGGTTTAGTGTTAGGGTCAGAATAAAGATCAGGGTTAGGGTTAGGGTTTTGGATAGTGTTAGAGCTAGGGTTAGGACTATTAATAGGGTTAGAGTTTTGGTTAGTCTAAGGACTAGGGATAGGTCTAGTGTTACACTTAGGATTAGGTTTTTGCTTAGGGTAAGGGACTGATTTAGACTAGGGTTAGAGTTAGAGTTAAAGCTAGGTTTATGGCTCGGTTTAGGACTAGTTTTGTGTTAGGGTTAGGGCTAGGTTTAGGGCAATGGCTAATGTAAGAACCAGGGTTACCATTAGGGTTAGTTTTAGGGTTAGGATTAGGGGTAGTTTGAGTGCTAGGGTTAGGTTTAAGTTAAGGGTAATATTTATAGGTATGGTGCTTATTAGAATAGGAGTCAGGTTCAGGGTTAGATTTATGGTTAGTGTTAATACTCAAATTAGGGCTGTTGTTAATGTTAGTGTTTGGTTTGAGTTTAGGGGGGTTATTAGAGCTAGGGTGAGTGTTAGGATATGAGTCAGGGTAAAGATTTGTTTTAAGGTGAGGCTTAGGACTCGAATTAGGGCTAGGTTTAGGTCTAGGTGTAGGTTAGTGTTTGGTTTAAGTTAAGGTTTAGGGTTAGGGCTGTTGTTCAGTTTTGTTTCACTGCTGGGATTAGGGTTAGGGTTAGTTTTATGATTAGTGTTAGGGCTAGTGTTAATATTAGGCTTAGGCTTAGGTTTAAGGTTAAATTTAGAGTTAGGGTTTGCTTTGGGACCAACTTTAGGGCATGTGTTAGGGCTAGTGTTATTTACAGTAGTGGATAGGGATAGAACTAGGAATAGGGCTAGGGCAAGAGTTAGAGTTAGTCTTAGTGCTAGGGTTAGGATAGGGTTAGAGATAGAGCTAAATTAGGGCTAGGATTTGGGATAGGTTTTGTGTTTAGCTTAAGCCTAGGATTAGGGTCAGGGTTAGGTTTAAATTTAGGGTAAGGGATGACATTATAGGTAGATTTAGAGGTAGGGTGAAGGTTAGAATTAGGGTTAGGTGTAGGGCTAAATTTAGGGCTATGATTAAGGCTACATTTAGGGCTAGAATGAGGGCTAGTTGTGTTTTTAATGTTAAGGCTAGGACTACAGGTAGAGTTAATATCAGGTCCAGAATTATGGTTAAAGATAGTTTTAGGGTTAGGTTTATATCTACGTCTAGGCTAAGGGTTAGATGTTGGGTTATGGTCAAGTTTAGAGCTAGGGGTATTATTAGGGTCAATGTCTGGGTTAGGGTTTGTAATAGGTTAAGGTTTCAAGTTTGGGCTTGAATTAGTTATAGGATTAGGTTTAGTGTAATGATAGGGTTAGGTTTAGGATTCAGGTTAGGTTTAGAGTAATGCAAGTGTTAGGATTTAGGATAGGGTTAGGTTTATGCCTAGGATTATCATTATGGTTAGGGATATGGTTATGGTAATTGATAGAGTTAGAGATCAGTTTAAAGTTAAGAGTTGTGATCACAATTAGGGCTAGTGTTAGGGTTAGGTTAGATTTAAAGCTAGGGTAAGGGCTTGGATTAGGGCTAGGTTTTAGGTTATGTTAGGACTAGGGTTAGGGTTACAGCTAATGTAAGTACTAGGTTTACATTTAGGGCTATTTTAGGGTTTTAGTGCTAGGGTTAGTGTTAGGGTTAGGTTTACAGTTAGGGTAATGTTTAGTGCTAGAAGTGTTACGGTCAGTGTCAGGTTCAGGGTTTTTATAGGGTTCAGTTTCCAACTCGAATTAGGGCTAGGGTTATGTCTAGGTGTAAGGTTAGGGTTTGGTTTTGGTTAATGGTTAGGGTTAGAGCTATGGCTCAGTTTTGTTTTAGGGATAGGGCTAGCCTTAGGGCTCGTTGTAGGATTAGTGTTATGATTTGGGCTAGTGTGAGGTTTACGCTTAGACTTTGGGTTAGGGCTAGATTTAGAGTTACATTTTGCCTAAGGTTAGTGCTAGGGATATGGATAGGGACAGAGTTAGCACTAGGGTTAGGGCTAGGGTTAGGTTTATGAAAAGGAATAGGGTTACAATCAACAAATGGGCCAAAGACCTGAACAGACACTTCTCAGAGGAGGACATACAATCAATCAACAAGTACATGAAAAAATGCTCACCATCTCTAGCAGTCAGAGAAATGCAAATCAAAACCACCCTAAGATACCATCTCACTCCAGTAAGATTGGCAGCCATTATGAAGTCAAACAACAACAAGTGCTGGCGAGGATGTGGGGAAAATGGTACTCTTGTACATTGCTGGTGGGACTGCAAACTGGTGCGGCCAATCTGGAAAGCAGTATGGAGATTCCTGGGAAAGCTGGGAATGGAACCACCATTTGACCCAGCTATTGCCCTTCTTGGACTTTTCCCTGAAGACCTTAAAAGAGCGTACTACAGGGATACTGCTACATCGATGTTCATAGCAGCACA